>NC_041385.1:89295074-89335300 GCF_002162155.2 Triticum dicoccoides
GGGAGGCCTTCGGCGCGGCAGAGAAGACGAGCAGAAATGGAGGCGACGGGTCGGGCGGTGGTATTTATAGCCCCCCCCCCCTTTAGTCGCGGTTGGGGAGGCGACCCGCGACTAAAGGGTAACCTTTAGTCGCGGTTGGGGAGGCGACCCACGACTAAAGGGCTTTTTTGGCGGGTTTTTCGTTCCCGCGCGCAACGACCTTTAGTCACGGTTGGGCAGGCCAACCGCGACTAAAGGTATTTTCCAAATACTTTTTCTTTTTTAAAATCTTAAAAATACAAATAATATATCAAAAAATTCAGAAAAAAATAACTAATTCAATTCAATATGTTAAAAACACAAATATTATATCAAAAAATTCAGAAAAAAAAACTAATTCAATTCAAAATTCTAAAAATACAAATAATATATCAAAAAATTAAGAAAAATAAAACTAATTCAATTCAATATGTTAAAAATACAAATAATATATCAAAAAATTCAGAAAAATAGAACTAATTCAATTCAATATGTTAAAAATACAAATAATATATCAAAAAATTAAGAAAAATAAAACTAATTCAATTCAAAATGTTAAAAATACAAATAATATATGAAAAAATTCAGAAAAATAAAACTAATTCAATTCAAAATTCTAAAAATACAAATAATATATCAAAAAATTCAGAAAAATAAAACTAATTCAATTCAAAATTCTAAAAATACAAATAATATATCAAAAAATTAAGAAAAATAAAACTAATTCAATTCAAAATAATATACCAGAGGCCGGTCGTCGGCTATGGTGGTACGGCCGGACTGTGCAGAGCGTCATGGACTACATCACTCCAAATTTCATGTATCATTCGAAAATGGACACCAAACACATCACGGGTAATATAATTCACATGATCCATTCAACAAAGTTTGGTACAATAAATTATTACACATCATTTCTTCCCTTGTGTCCCTGCTTGCTTACGATTGTGCCGTATCCATGGAGCATCCTCATCATTTAACTTAATGCTTGGGTCGGTGTTCACTTTGAAGGGCGGAATTTCAGCAAACATATTATAATCTTCTGACATGTCTGTCTTGTCCTCCACTCCCACGATGTTTCTTTTCCCTGAAAGAACAATGTGGCGCTTTGGATCATCGCATGATGTACTGATCGTTTTCTTATCTTTCCGTTTCCTCGGTTTGCTACTCATGTCCTTCACATAGAAAACCTGAGCGACATCTTTCGCTAGGACGAATGGTTCGTCAAGGTAACCAAGATTGTTGAAATCCACCATTGTCATTCCGTATTGCTGGTCCACCTTTACCCCACCTCCTATTAGCTTGAACCATTTGCACCGGAACAAAGGGACCTTAAAGGAGGGTCATAGTCAAGTTCCCATATCTCCTCTATGTAACCATAATATGTGACCTTTTGCCCATTCTCGGTTGTTGCATCAAAGCGGACACCACTGTTTTGGTTGGTGCTCTTTTTATCTTGGGCGATCGTGTAAAATATATTCCCATTTATCTCGTACCCTTGGAAAGTCGTTATAGTCGAAGATGGTGTCTTGGCCAACATGTACAGCTGATCTACAACATCATTGTCATTCATTAAATGTTTTCTCAACCAACTGCCGAAAGTCTCCATGTGGGCCTTCCTAATCCAGGATTCAGGCTTCCCCGGGTTGTCCGAGCGTAAAATATTCTTGTGTTTCTCAAAGTACGGAGCCACCAAGCTGGAATTGGTCAGTACAGTGTGGTGTGCTTCAGTCAGAGAATGGCCGTCCATACATGTCGTTGATTTCCTTCCGATCGTGCCTTTTCCACTTAGTCTCCCCTCGTGCCGCGATCGAGGAAGACCAATCGGCTTAAGGTCAGGAACAAAGTCAACACAAAACTCAATTACCTCCTCATTTCCATAGCCCTTGGCGATGCTTCCTTCTGGCCTAGCACGGTTACGAACATATTTCTTTAATACTCCCATGAACCTCTCGAAGGGGAACATATTGTGTAGAAATACAGGACCGAGAATGAAAATCTCTTCGACTAGGTGAACCAAGAGGTGCGTCATAATATTGAAGAAGGATGGCGGGAACACCAACTCGAAACTGACAAGACATTGGATCACATCGTTCTGTAACCGTGGTAGATCTTCTGGATTGATTACCTTATGAGAGATTGCATTGAGGAATGCACATAGCTTCACAATGGCTACTCGAACATTTTCCGGCAGGAGCCCCCTCAAAGCAATCGGAAGCAATTGCGTCATAATCACATGGCAGTCGTGAGACTTCAGGTTTTGGAACTTTTTCTCCGCCATGTTTATTATTCCCTTTATATTGGACGAGAATCCAGACGGGACCTTCATACTGCTCAGGCATTCAAAAAAGATGACCTTCTCTTCTTTGGTCAGAGCGTAGCTGGCATGACCTTGAAACCATTCCGGATGCTGGTCATCAGGGTCTTTCAAACATTGCTGGTCCTGCCGTGCTTCCTTTGTATCATTTGTCTTCCCATACACGCCCAAGAAGCTTAGGAGGTTCACGCAAATATTCTTCGTAACGTGCATCACGTCGATTGCAGAGCGGACTTCTAGGACTTTCCAATATTCTAGCTCCCAGAATATAGATTTCTTCTTCCACATGGCTGCGTGCCCGTCAGCTCCCTTCGGAACTGATTGTCCGCCAGGACCCTTTCCAAAGATGACTTTCAAATCCTTGACCATATCAAATACCTCAGCACCAGTGCGTTCCGCAGGCTTCGGCCGGTGATCTGCCTTGCCGTTGTAATGCTTGACTTTCTTTCTTACTGGATGAATTTTCGGAAGAAATCGACGATGCCCAAGGTACACGTTCTTCTTACAATTTGGCAAATGTACACTTTCAGTCTCATGTAAGCAGTGCGTGCATGCATTGTATCCCTTATTTGACAGTCCCGAAAGGTTACTAAGAGCAGGCCAATCGTTGATGGTTACGAAAAGCAACGCTCGTAGGTTAAATTCCTCTTTTTTGTGCTCATCCCACACACGGACACCAGGTCTACCCCACAGCTGTAAAAGTTCATCAACTAATGGCCTTAGGTACACATCGATGTCGTTGCCGGGTTGCTTCGGACCTTGGATGAGCACTGGCATCATAATGAACTTCCGCTTCATGCACAACCAAGGAGGAAGGTTGTAGATGCATAGAGTCACGGGCCAGGTGCTATGGCTGGAGCTCTGCTCGCCAAAAGGATTCATGCCATCTGTACTTAGACCAAATCTTATGTTCCTTGCGTCAGCTGCAAAATCTTTGAACTCTCTGTCGATCTTTCTCCATTGCGTTCCATCTGCGGTGTGTCTCAACTCCCCATCCGACTTACGGTCCTCTTTGTGCCATCGCAACAACTTGGCATGCTCTTTGTTCCTGAACAGACGTTTCAACTGTGGTATTATAGGAGCATACCACATCACCTTGGCGGGAACCCTCTTCCTGGGTTTCCCGCCCTCAACATCGTCACCAGGGTCATCGCCTCTGATCTTATAACGCAATGCAGTGCATACCGGGCATTCATTCAAATTCTCGTATTCACCGCGGTAGAGGATGCAGTCGTTGATGCATGCATGTATCTTCAGAACCTCTAAACCTAGAGGGCAGACAACCTTCTTTGCTTCGTACGTACTGGCGGGCAACTCGTTATTCTTTGGAAACATATTCTTCAACATTTTCAGCAAGTTTTCAAATGCCGAGTCAGCTACACCTGCCTGTGCCTTCCATTTCAGCAAATCCAGTGTGCAGCCCAGCTTTTTCAGACCATCATCGCATCCAGGGTACAACGACTTTCTGTGATCCTCTAACATGCGATCCAAATTCTCCCTCTCCTTTTCAGTTTCGCAGCGTCTCCGTGCATCAACAATGGTCCGACCAAGATCATCAACGGTCTCATCACGTGCCTCTTCTTCACCTTCACCTTCACCTTCCCCTTCACCTTCCCCTTCACCTGCCCCTTCACCTTCCCCTTCACCTTCAGCATCCTCCATGAAAGTATCACCAAAATGAGCAAGATAGCTTTCATCGATGAAATCATCCCCTTCTTCATCTTCTTCCATTATAACCCCTCTTTCTCCATGCTTGGTCCAACAATTATAGCTTGGCATGAAACCGTGCCGAAGCAGGTGCAGGTGAACTTCTCTTGAGGAAGAGTAACCCTTCTGATTCTTACAGTCAACACATGGACAGATAACAAAACCCTTCTGCTTGTTCGCATTAGCCACTACGAGGAAATCTTTCAAACCCGTAGTGAACTTGCGGGAGAGTCGGTTACCGTACATCCATTGCCGATTCATCTGCATTATTATAATATAAAATATATAATTAACCATCATGCATTTGTTAAAGTAACTAGCTATAAACAATAGAAATTAAACAATGAACAACACACATGCATATTTTATCAATGACACACATGCATGAAAGGTTCAAGTTGCTAACCGCGACCGAGGAGGAACCTCAAGTGTGGCTCCAACACTTCATATCATGTTTGTTTCACGCTGTTGGGCATTTCATCAAACACCTTGTGTGCATAAGAGGAACCAAAAGCAAACCTACACCCCCTTGTGAAGAGAAGTGGCACCAAATGGCTAAGTGAGTGCGCTGAACTGGTATATATAGGGGAGGAGCTTTAGTCGCGGTTGGCCAGGCCAACCGCGACTAAAGGCCTTTGGGCACCTTTAGTCGCGGTTGGCCTGCCCAACCGCGACTAAAGCCCCTCACGTGCACCAGCTGGCCACCGAGCGCCCTGGCCCAAGCCTTTGGTCGCGGTTCGTCTGCCGAACCGCGACTAAAGACTTCATTAGTCGCGGTTCCTACAGTTTCGCGACTAATGGGGCTGGACGGAAGCCTCTTTTTCTACTAGTGCCATTAGTATAGGCCAACATGCGCCATTAGTATGCCTTCTAGGGGGGCATATTTACCCATGTGCTTTGGCATACTAATGGCACACTTGAGGGTGATGCGTCATTAGTATCCTTTCTGCAGTGCGCCATTAGAGTGCTGAGTGGTGCGCCATTAGTATGAATATTAGGGATTTTTTTTCTTTTGTGATATTTGCAGTGGTTGCAAAATATATTATTGGACAGAATATAGACAACACCACACAGCAACAGCCGATTCATCGAATACAATAGAAGATTAGTCTCCAAATACAATTCATCATATTAGTCTCCGAATTCAAAAGACCGAACAAAGATAGAACATTACAAGTCTCGAGACCGCGAGTAGAGAGTTTGTCTTCACATTACAAGTCGATATCGATCATCTAAACTACCGTCACATAGAAGAGAGCTGCGGTCATCACGATGAGCATCATCGCGATGAAACTGGTCTTCATCCGGTTCCTCCAACGCTCCCTCCTCTCTAGATAGCGCGCGCATCTAGATTCTGCCTCCGCCCTAGTGGTGTACCCTTTGTAACTGTTACCGCTGAAACAGTGAACCTGTCTCCAACACTCCTCCCAGTCGTCGTAGACTTCGGGAACCTTACCCTTGTACACGACATATGACGGCATCTCTATGCACTAGCCAAACAAAACGTAAGTAGGAATTCACAGACAATACATAAGCAATATATAAGTATGCAACAAAAGGATCGGAAGAGAAAAGCAAGACATTAATAGCACAATTCATGTTCCTACTAATAAATAGCATCGATTACATCTAAGTTGAACGACTATCCAAACCAAAGAGACATACAAGTTCATTAAAGTTTAATTACAACATGAGCTAATCGATGTTTCAGAACTACACATAGCATCACTACTTTCGACTCGACTCATGGGACCGGAGCATGGATGAAGCCGCCGTCTTTCGTGATGGTCATGAAGTCGCGGGCGTTGTCAGCCTGCATTTGTAGCGTTGTGTCTATCTCACTATTGGACGGTTGATATCTGAGGTAAAACTGCCCCGAGGTACGAAGGACATCTTGATGGATGATTTCTGCAAACTCCGACTGGATGCGAAAGAATTCTTGTCTGATGTCCGTGTTGGAAATATGCCCTAGAGGCAATAATAAATTAGTTATTATTATATTTCCTTGTTCATGATAATCGTTTGTTATCCATGCTATAATTGTATTGATAGGAAACTCAGATACATGTGTGGGTACATAGACAACACCATGTCCCTAGTAAGCCTCTAGTTGACTAGCTCGTTGATCAATAGATGGTTACGGTTTCCTGACCATGGACATTGGATGTCATTGATAACGAGATCACATCATTAGGAGAATGATGTGATGGACAAGACCCAGTCCTAAGCATAGCACAAGATCGTGTAGTTCGTTTTGCTAGAGCTTTTTCAATGTCAAGTATCTCTTCCTTAGACCATGAGATCGTGTAACTCCTGGATACCGTAAGAGTGCTTTGGGTGTACCAAACGTCACAACGTAACTGGGTGACTATAAAGGTGCACTACAGGTATCTCCGAAAGTGTCTGTTGGGTTGACACGGATCGAGACTGGGATTTGTCACTCCGTATGACGGAGAGGTATCTCTGGGCCCACTCGGTAATGCATCATCATAATGAGCTCAAAGTGACCAAGTGGTTGGTCACGGGATCATGCATTACGGTACAAGTTAAGTGACTTGCCGGTAACGAGACTGAACGAGGTATTGGGATACCGACGATCGAGTCTCGGGCAAGTAACGTACCGATTGACAAAGGGAATTGCATACGGGGTTGATCGAATCCTCGACATCGTGGTTCATCCGATGAAATCATCGTGGAACATGTGGGAGCCAACATGGGTATCCATATCCCGCTGTTGGTTATTGCCCGAGAGCCGTCTCGATCATGTCTGCATGTCTCCCGAACCCGTAGGGTCTACACACTTAAGGTTCGGTGACGCTAGGGTTGTATGAATATGAGTATGCAGCAAACCGAATGTTGTTCGGAGTCCCGGATGAGATCCCGGACGTCATGAGGAGTTCCGGAATGGTCCGGAGGTAAAGATTTATATATAGGAAGTCTTATTTTGGTCGCCGGAAAAGTTCCGCACTTTATCGGTATTGTACCAGGAGTGCCGAAAGGGGTCCGGGGGTCCACCGGGGGGTCCACCTGCCCCAGGGGGCCACATGGGCTGTAGGGGGTGCGCCTTGGCCCATATGGGCCAAGGGCACCAGCCCCAAGAGGCCCATGCACCAAGGAGATTTGGAGAGGGGAGAGTCCAAAGAGGGGAAGGCACCACCGAGGTGCCTTGGGGAGGATGGACTCTCCCCCCTCTTGGCCGCACCCCTTCCTTGGAGGAAGGGGCAAGGCTGCGCCCTCCCCCTCTCTTGCGCCTATATAAAGGGAGGGGAGGGAGGGGTGGCCGCACCCATAAGCCCTGGCGCCTCCCTCCTCCCTGCAACACCTCCTCCTCCTCCCGTAGTTGCTTAGCGAAGCCCTGCCGGAGTTCTGCTGCATCCACCACCACGCCGTCGTGCTGCTAGATCTTCATCAACTTCTCCTTCCCCCTTGCTGGATCAAGAAGGAGGAGACGTCATCCGCTCCGTACGTGTGTTGAACGCGGAGGTGTTGTCCGTTCGGCACTAGGTCATCGGTGATCTGAATCACAGCGAGTATGAGTCCATCAACCCCGTTCCATTGAACGCTTCTGCTTAGCGATCTACAAGGGTATGTAGATGCACTCTCCTTCCCCTCGTTGCTGGTTTCTCCATAGATAGATCTTGGTGACACGTAGAAAATTTTTGAATTTATGCTACGTTCCCCAACAGTGGCATCATGAGCTAGGTCTATTGCGTAGATTCTTTGCACGAGTAGAACACAAAGTAGTTGTGGGCGTTGATCTTGTTCAATATGCTTACCGTTACTAGTCCAATCTTGTTTCGACGGTATTGTGGGATGAAGCGGCCCGGACCGACCTTACACGTACTCTTACGTGAGACAGGTTCCACCGACTGACATGCACTTGGTGCATAAGGTGGCTAGCGGGTGCCAGTCTCTCCCACTTTACTCGGAACGGATTCGATGAAAAGGGTCCTTATGAAGGGTAAATAGCAATTGACATATCACGTTGTGGTTTTTGCGTAGGTAAGAAACGTTCTTGCTAGAAACCCATAGCAGCCACGTAAAACATGCAAACAACAATTAGAGGACGTCTAACTTGTTTTTGCAGGGTATTCTATGTGATGTGATATGGCCAAGAAGAATGTGATGAATATATGTGATGTATGAGATTGATCATGTTCTTGTAATAGGAATCACGACTTGCATGTCGATGAGTATGACAACCGGCAGGAGCCATAGGAGTTGTCTTTATTTATTGTATGACCTGCGTGTCATTGAACAACGCCATGTAATTACTTTACTTTATTGCTAACCGGTAGCCATAGTAGTAGAAGTAATAGTTGGCGAGACAACTTCATGAAGACACGATGATGGAGATCATGATGGTGGAGATCATGGTGTCATGCCGGTGACGATGATGATCATGGAGCCCCGAAGATGGAGATCAATGGAGCTATATGATATTGGCCATATCATGTCACTACTATATAATTGCATGTGATGTTTATTATGTTTATGCATCTTGTTTACTTAGAACGACGGTAGTAAATAAGATGATCCCTTACAACAATTTCAAGAAGTGTTCTCCCCTAACTGTGCACCGTTGCTAAAGTTCGTCGCTTCTAAGCACCACGTGATGATCGGGTGTGATGGATTCTTACGTTCACATACAACGGGTGTAAGACAGATTTACACACGCGAAACACTTAGGGTTAACTTGACGAGCCTAGCATGTACAGACATGGCCTCGGAACACAGAGACCGAAAGGTCGAGCATGAGTCGTATAGTAGATACGATCAACATGAAGATGTTCACCGGTGATGACTAGTCCGTCTCACGTGATGATCGGACACGGCCTAGTTGACTCGGATCATGTAATCACTTAGATGACCAGAGGGATGTCTATCTGAGTGGGAGTTCATAGATGAACTTAATTATCCTGAACATAGTCAAAAGATCTTTGCAAATTATGTCGTAAGCTCGCGCTTTAGTTCCACTGTTTAGATATGTTCCTAGAGAAAATATAGTTGAAAGTTGATAGTAGCGATTATGCGATCAGTAGAAAGCTTATGTCCTTAATGCACCGCTCAGTGTGCTGAAACCCAAACGTCGTTTGTCGATGTTGCGAACATCGGACATACACATTTTGATAACTACGTGATAGTTCAGTTAAATGGTTTAAGTAGAGGCACCAAAGACATTTTCGAAACATCGCGGAACATATGAGATGTTTCGAGGGCTGAAATTGGGATTTCAGGCTCGTGCCCACGTCAAGAGGTATAAGACCTCCGACGATTTTCTTAGCCTGCAAACTCAGGAGAAAAAGCTCAATCATTGAGCTTGTGCTCAGATTGTCTGAGTGCAACAATCACTTGAATCGAGTGGGAGTTGATCTTCCAGATGAGATAGTGATGTTTCCCCAAAGTCATTGCCGCCAAGCTGCTAGAGCTTCGTGATGAACTATAACATATCAAGGATAGAGATGATGATCCTTGAGGTATTCGCGTTGTTTGACATCGCGAAAGTAGAAATCAAGAAGGAGCATCAATTGTTGATGGTTGGTGAAACCACTAGTTTCAAGAAGGGCAAGGGCAAGGAGGGATACTTCATGAAACGGCAAATCAGCTGCTGCTCTAGTGAAGAAACCCAAGGTTGAACCCAAACCCGAGACTAAGTGCTTCTATAATAAGGGGAACAACCACTGGAGCAGAATTACCCTAGATACTTGGTAGATGAGAAGGCTGGCAAAGTCGATAGAAGGATATTGGATATACATTATGTTAATGTGTACTTTACTAGTACTCCTAGTAGCACCAGGGTATTAAGATACCGGTTCAATTGCTAAGTGTTAGTAACTCGAAATAAAAGAGCTACGGAATAAACGGAGACTAGCTAAAGGTGAGCTGACGATACGTGTTGGAAGTGTTTCCAAGGTTGATGTGATCAAGCATCGCACGCTCCCTCTACCATCGAGATTGGTGTTAAACCCAAATAATTGTTATTGGTGTTTGCGTTGAGCATAGACATGATTGGATTATGTTTGTCGTAATATGGTTATTCATTTAAGGAGAATAATGGTTACTCTGTTTATTTGAATAATACCTTCAATGGTCTAGCACCTAAAAGGAATGGTTTATTGAATCTCGATCATAGTGATACACATTTTCATGCCAAAAGGATATAAGATAGTAATGATGGTACCACTTACTTGTGGCACTGCCATGTAAGTCATATTGGTGTAAAACGCATGATGAAGCTCCATGTTGATGGATCTTTAGACTCACTCGTTTTTGAAAAGTTTGAGACATGCAAACCATGTCTATTGGTGTATACGCATGAAGAAACTCCATGCAGATGGATCGTTTGGACTCACTTGATTTTGAATCACTTGAGATATGCAAATCATACCACATAGGCAAGATGACTGAAAAGCCTCGTTTTCAGTAAAATGGAACAAGATAGCAACTTGTTGGAAGCAACACATTTTGATGTTTGCAGTCCAATGAGTGCTGAGGCATGCAGTGAATATCGTTATGTTCTTACTTCACGGATGATTTGAGTAGATACTGAGTATATTTACTTGATAAAACACAAGTCTGAATTATTGAATGGTTCAAGTAATTTCAGAGTGAAGTTGAAGATCATTGTGGCAAGAGGATGAAATATCTATGATACGATCATAGAGATGAGCATCTGAGTTACAAGCTTTGGCACGCAATTAAGACATTGTGGAAATTGTTTCACAATTAATACCGCCTGGAACACCATAGTGTGATGGTGTGTCCGAACATCATAGTTGCACCCTATTGGATATGGTGCGTACCATGATGTCTCTTATTGAATTACCACTGTCGTTCATGGGTTAGGCATTAGAGACAACCGCACTCACTTTAATAGGGCACCACGTAATTCCGTTGAGATGACACCGTGAGAACTATGGTTTAAAGAAACCTAAGCTGTCGTTTCTTGAAAGTTTGGGGCTGCGACGCTTATGTGAAAAAGTTTCATCGTGATAAGCTCGAACCCAAAACGCATGATTGCATCTTCATAGAACACCCAAAACAGTTGGGTATACCTCCTAATTCAGATCCGAAAGCAATAGGGATTGTTTCTTGAATCGAGTCCTTTCTCGAGGAAAAGTTTGTCTCGAAAAGTTGAGTGGGAGGATGGTGGAGACTTGATGAGGTTATTGAACCGTCACTTCAACTAGTGTGCAGCAGGGCACAGGAAGTTGTTCCTGTGGCACCTACACCAATTGAAGTAGAAGCTTATGATAGTGATCATAAAGTTACGGATCAAGTCACTATCGTACCTCGTAGGGTGACAAGGATGCGTACTGCTTCAGAGTGGTACAATGATCCTGTCTTGAAGGTCATGTTGCTAGACAACAATGAACCTATGAGCTATGGAGAAGCGATGGTGGGCCCAAATTCTGACAAATGGTTAGAAACCATGAAATTCGAGATAGGATCCATGTATCAGAACAAAGCATGGACTTTGGTGGACTTGCCCGATAATCGGCAAGCCATTGAGATAAATGGATCTTTAAGAAGAAGACGGACATGGACGGTAATGTCACCGTCTATGAAGCTCGACTTGTGGCGAAGAGTTTGTCACAAGTTCAAGGAGTTGACTACGATGAGATTTTCTCATCCGTAGCGATGCTTAAAGCCCGTCGGAATCATGTTAGCATTAGCTGCATTTATGAAATCTGGCAGATGGATGTCAAAACGAGTTTCCTTACCAGTTTTCGTAAGGAAAGGTTGTATGTGATACAATCAGAAAGGTTTTGTCGATCCTAAGGATGCTAACAGGTATGCTAGCTCCAGCAATCCTTCCATGGACTGGAGTAAGCATCTCAGAGTTGGAATATGCACTTTGATAAGATGATCAAAGATTTTGGGTTTATACAAAGTTTATGAGAAACTTGTATTTCCAAAGAAGTGAGTGGGAGCACTATAGAATTTCTGATAAGTATATGTTGTTGACATATTGTTGATCAGAAATGATGTAGAATTTCTAGAAAGCATATAGGGTTATTTGAAAGGTGTTTTTCAATAGAAAACCTGGATTAAGCTACTTGAACATTGAGCATCAAGATCTATGAGGATAGATCAAAAATGCTTAATGGTACTTTCAAATGAGCATATACCTTGACATGATCTTGAAGGTGTTCAAGATGGATCAGTCATAGAAGGAGTTCTTGCCTGAGATGTAAGGTATGAAGTTCAGACTTAAAGCTCGACCACGGCAGAAGAGAGAGAAAGGATGAATGTCGTCCCCTATGCTTCAGACGTAGGCTCTATAGTATGCTATGCTGTGTACCGCACCGGAAGTGTGCCTTGCCATGAGTCAGTCAAGGGGTACAAGAATGATCCAGGAATGGATCATTAGACAGCGGTCAAAATTGTCCTTATAACAAATAAGGACATGTTTCTCGATTATGGAGGTGATAAAGAGTTCGGCGTAAAGGGTTACGTCGATGCAAGCTTTAACACCTATCCGAGTGACTCTGAGTAGCAAACCGGATACGTATAGTGGAGTAACCATTTGGAATAGCTCCAAGTGGAGCGTGGAAGCAGCATTTACAATATGACATAGAGATTTGCGAAGTACACACGGATCTGAATGTTGCAGACCCGTTGACTAAAACCTCTCTCACAAGCAGAACATGATCAAACCCCAGAACTCATTGAGTCTTAATCACATGATGATGTGAACTAGTTTAATGACACTAGTAAACTCTTTGGATGTTGGTCACATGGAGATGTGACCTGTCAGTGTTAATCACATGGCGATGTGAACTAGATTATTAACTCTAGTGCAAGTGGGAGACTGTTGGAAATATGCCCTAGAGGCAATAATAAATTAGTTATTATTATATTTCCTTGTTCATGATAATCGTTTGTTATCCATGCTATAATTGTATTGATAGGAAACTCAGATACATGTGTGGGTACATAGACAACACCATGTCCCTAGTAAGCCTCTAGTTGACTAGCTCGTTGATCAATAGATGGTTACGATTTCCTGACATGGACATTGGATGTCATTGATAACGAGATCACATCATTAGGAGAATGATGTGATGGACAAGACCCAGTCCTAAGCATAGCACAAGATCGTGTAGTTCGTTTTGCTAGAGCTTTTTCAATGTCAAGTATCTCTTCCTTAGACCATGAGATCGTGTAACTCCCGGATACCGTAAGAGTGCTTTGGGTGTACCAAACGTCACAACGTAACTGGGTGACTATAAAGGTGCACTACATGTATCTCCGAAAGTGTCTGTTGGGTTGACACGGATCGAGACTGGGATTTGTCACTCCGTATGACGGAGAGGTATCTCTGGGCCCACTCGGTAATGCATCATCATAATGAGCTCAAAGTGACCAAGTGGTTGGTCACGGGATCATGCATTACGGTACGAGTTAAGTGACTTGCCGGTAACGAGACTGAACGAGGTATTGGGATACCGACGATCGAGTCTCGGGCAAGTAACGTACCGATTGACAAAGGGAATTGCATACGGGGTTGATCGAATCCTCGACATCGTGGTTCATTCGATGAAATCATCATGGAACATGTGGGAGCCAACATGGGTATCCATATCCCGCTGTTGGTTATTGCCCGAGAGCCGTCTCGGTCATGTCTGCATGTCTCCCGAACCCGTAGGGTCTACACACTTAAGGTTCGGTGACGCTAGGGTTGTATGAATATGAGTATGCAGCAAACCGAATGTTGTTCAGAGTCCCGGATGAGATCCCGGACGTCACAAGGAGTTCCGAAATGGTCCGGAGGTAAAGATTTATATATAGGAAGTCTTATTTTGGTCGCCGGAAAAGTTTCGCACTTTATCGGTATTGTACCAGGAGTGCCGAAAGGGGTCCGGGGGTCCACCGGGGGGTCCACCTGCCCCGGGGGGCCACATGGGCTGTAGGGGGTCCCCCATCTTGGCCGCACCCCTTCCTTGGAGGAAGGGGCAAGGCTGCGCCCTCCCCCTCTCTTGCGCCTATATAAAGGGAGGGGAGGGAGGGGTGGCCGCACCCATAAGCCCTGGCGCCTCCCTCCTCCCTGCAACACCTCCTCCTCCTCCCGTAGTTGCTTAGCGAAGCCCTGCCGGAGTTCTGCTGCATCCACCACCACGCCGTCGTGCTGCTGGATCTTCATCAACCTCTCCTTCCCCCTTGCTGGATCAAGAAGGAGGAGACGTCATCCGCTCCGTACGTGTGTTGAACGCGGAGGTGCTGTCCGTTCGGCACTAGGTCATCGGTGATCTGAATCACGGGGAGTACGACTCCATCAACCCCGTTCCATTGAACGCTTCTGCTTAGCGATCTACAAGGGTATGTAGATGTACTCTCCTTCCCCTAGTTGCTGGTTTCTCCATAGATAGATCTTGGTGACACATAGGAAATTTTTGAATTTATGCTACGTTCCCCAACAGTCCGTGTCCTGGATTGCCGCCAAGCTTGCGGCCCAATCTTTGAGATTATTTGGTAGCAAAAGGTGATTATGATCCCGTACGATTGCCCGCATGTGATGGAGGGCGTAGTAGGCATCCTTCTGATCGCCAGGCGGCTGCTTGACGCAGGGGGACGTCGTATTGTGGGTGAACACGTGCTTGCCGTACCTACGAACTGGCCTCTTAAAGGTGCCTCTAGATGTGGCGTAGCCGGGGAGAGCATCATCAAGAACTTTCTTGATATTTGTGTAGTCTATCTTGGAGTCACGGTCCGGGTCGAAATACGTGGCCATGGAATATTTCGGGCTTAAGAGGATGAGTGTGCAATGTGTGTCACTGCACAAAACATGGAATGTTAGAAAAAAAAGAACGATCGAAATCTAAGAAATCATATGTTATGGGGCGGTGAGGGGATGACTTACTCGGGAAAGTAAGGCACGAGGAAGTTATCCTTATCTGGGTTTGCCAGAATGAAACCTTCGAGGTGTGAACTCGTGATTTGCCGGTCCCCAGCACTGCCCAAGATCTTTGCACGCATGTAGAAGGGGTCGACTATCCCGATGTCCAGGGTCTTGTCTCTAATGATCCGCATCTCCATACTCAGCGAAAACAGCCGAACGAAGGTGTAGTGCAGCGGATGAAGGTTAAACATAGCAAAGATGTCATCAAACCGCAGGAAGATCGTACCCCCGATGGCGCTATCCACAAAGCCCTTGCCATCTGGCACCTTGGCCACGAAAACCGGGTATGCCACATCATTCTGGGAGAGACGCCGCTTCTCCAAAGAATGAACATTGTCATGCAGACTCTGCATAGCACCGGTTGCAGCATTGAGAATATTTGTCGGTAGCATCGCCCTACCCGCCACATGCACCCTCCTCGAGATATCCTTAGGCGAAGGTGGCCCGTCCTGAGCACGGATCGTACTCGGTGCCGGCTGGATCGCACCGGCGCCCTTGTTAGTCTTTCGTTTCCATCCCTTCTTCTTGATCTGCTGTAATGGGACCGAGTTCTGCTCACAGACCGCCTTCTTGAGCGTTTTGGGGTTGATAATATTTCGCACCTCGGCTATCTGAGGCTCGGTGAAGGCGGCAGCTGGAGGCGTCTCCTGAGAACTGAACGCCAGACGATGCCTGTTGCAATTGGGTTTCTCCGCGGTACCAGCTAGATCGCGGTCGTCTTTTTCAGGGTTGGGTTCTTGAGAAGGAGGCCCGCAGAATTCGTCACTGTACCCATGTTCGGCAAAGTACTTATCGACGTTGGTAAATGTACCATCGTCGTTGTCGTCGTCGTCTGGATCCTGTGCCATATGCATGTCCGGATCCTGTGCCATAGGGATGTCCGGCATGTCCGGTAGCGTTGTGGCGGTCTTGCCATGGCTTGGCGCCGGCACGACTGGCGGTCTTGTCTGTGGGGTGGTGTCCCCCGCCCTCAAACGAATCTGGCTCTTCGGCCAAAGCAGGGGCCAGCTTATGCAGGTGTTGAGGGTCATCACATCATCTTCGTCGACCCCAGCGGGTCGAATCGGAGGTAACAACTCGTCACAGCCTGGCAGCACCCGAACCAGTTCAACCCTATACACGGTGGGTGGCATCGGATTACCGTGGAACACGGGGTTGCTCGGTTGAACGATTCTGCCCCTTGGCGACATCGACCAACTCGCCGCCCATGAAGTGTAGGAGAGTGCATGAAATGTCGGCGGCTCCCTGCAAAAACATGTAGGGCGTCAGGGATGCCCAGTCAAAGGCAAGGAGATGAAGTCATCGGCCAAGAGGCTTAGTTACCGTGATGCCGTCGAGCTCGGCTAATGTCAAGGCACCGCCAACGGCCGGCGTGCAACTGACGGAGGGGCCGCTTGCTGGCGAGGTGCCGACCGGCGTACACCTGGGTGCATTAAGCTCCAATGCCCGTGTCGGCGCCGGAGACACGAATACCGCCTCCGTCGGAGACACCAATGGCGCCGCCTGCGTGTTGTGCGAGTTGTTGGCCGTGAAGCTGGGAACCGGCGACGACCCCTGTTGGCCGCCCGCAATCCACGTCGTCAGCCCCTGAATCAAGGTAGGCACCATGGCGGTGAGCGTCGTTCCCAGTTGTTGTTGCACTTTGTCTTGGACAATCTCCGGAATCCGCGCCACTTGTGCCTTGAGTGCTTGAACCTCGCGCGACTGGCTTTCCAAGCTGGTCTTTTTCTCCTTTCGCCCACCAGCGGTATAGTATGGCGACCATTTTGAGGACAAGCCTTTGCCAGCCACACGACCAGCTGACGACGGCTTACTGAGCTTATCCTTGTTTTTCATTACATTCAACGCCCTATTTAAAGGGGTGTCGAAAGGGGAGCTCTGAGATGACCCCGCGCTACTGCTTTCAGCGTCCTACGGAAGGAACGTGAACCATTTAAAAATATTGGGGATTAATTAGAATGCAACCATATGGAGCTAATTACGCGGGGGTGTATTCCTTACCAGGACAAGCTTAAGCGCTCTTCGGATCTGTGGTAAGCTCCTTTGTTACCGGGTCCTCCTTGTACCGGGCCCTGACAAAGTTCCTGGTCTGCTTGTCATGGTATTTCTTGAAGCGGGGCGGTAGGCCTTGCTCGGCACGCTCCGCGTCCTCCTTGTCCCATATAGGCTCCGCCACTCTGTAACCGTCGGGACCGAGTTAGTGGACCCCTAAGTTCAACTACCGCATTTCTTTCCCCCACTGACTTGATTCAGAGGTTGCGCTGCTCTCGCACTTGATCTTGAACTCCTTGTAGTCATCTTCGCTGATCAAAGGATTTTTCGCCTTGATCTTCTCATAACTATCACCTTTTTCGATCAGTGCCTTCACCGTGCTTCTCCAAGTAGACAGGGTCGTGCTCATCCTCGTGAGGGCGGCACTGTTCACTTTATTCCCTGAGAGGCGTGTGTTTGCAAAGTCAGCGGGGAACTTGTATCGTTCGTGCAGCTTCGTGAAGAGGAGGCTACGCAAACTCCCTCGGTCCTTATGCCTTAGGTTCTCGGTGTTTATCGAGACGGCGCTCCGGAGAATGCACCCGAGCTGAACCGAGTACCCCTTGACTAATTCTTTGGGCGCCGTTGGATGCCCGTCGGAGTTTACTTCAGTAAATTCCTCCTTGACGGTGCCGAGCACGTTCGGGCGCCGGTCCTTCCGTTGCCTCTTTGGTTGGCTGCCATCTGTGCGTGCGCCGCCATCATCAGTGGTGGCATCCTCGGCGGCACCATCAGTGGTGTCATCCCCGACGCCCTCATAGCGGTGAGGTTCTTCCTCCATCTCCTGGGATAGCTCCCAGAATTGCTTGCCGCCCGAACTGCCAGCCTCATCGTTGTGGGCCATGTTTCGCTCTAAATAGGAAAAAAGTTTGGTCAAAAAGTTGGTTATTGTCAAGGAACAGGATCATGGTCTCATCATTTAGGGTTTGTCGACACCGAGGCATCCTAAAAGCTAAGCTTTTATCATTTAGGGTTTGTCGACGCCGAGGCACCCTAAAAGCCTAAGTGTACATCATTTAGGTTTTATCGACGCCGAGGCACCCTAAAAGCCAAGGTTTTATAATTTAGGGTTTGTCGACGCCGAGGCACCCTAAAAGCTAAGGTGGGAAGGAGAATTCTAAGTTGGGCCTAATCACTTGGCTCTGTTGCCACCTATGGTTTAATGCAGCAAGAATAAAGGGGCAGTTGATCCAACTTAATTAAGTACTAAGACCCCGGCCCATGCATTAGTCACAAGTACCCCATATGTCCTATTTTTAGCAAAGTCATGCTAAAATTCAAGAAAAAATTCAGCATGACCTTTGCTGAAAATAGGACATATGGAGTACCCGAATTTGCCGGAACGGAAGTTAATCGACATTCCAGTAAACTCAAGGGCCTCTCGGGGTACCTGCAAAATCATCACGACACGATGGTCGGAGACAAAACCCAGCAAACTAGCACCACAATGTGCCTCTACTTTCATATGGATGAAAATGCCACAGACCATATGGTTCTCTGCTTTCATATGGACAAAAATCAGCTCAACTTATGTGAGCTTCCATTCCAGATCTAATAGGTCACCCAACAAAAAATCATCAATAGTTTAGCAAGTCTGTACCCTCAAGAATGAACATATAGCAATATCTGTTGTCCCCCCATAACATAAGGAAATCTAGCTGAAGAAGAGCGGAAATCTACACTCTGGAGCAAACACACATTTACACAAAGTTCACGACAAACAACCAACTCATACCCCCTGACACCACTAAAATTCTTATATGTAATTACACTGTATATTCACTTTATAATTACAGAGAGATTAATCTGAAATTACAACAAAAAGATTACAGCTAAATAAGTAATTACAGCAAGAATACTCTGTAATTACATCAAAGATTACATTAAACAATGAAATTGAAGTGCACCGCAATTACAATGAGATTGCATTGAAAGTACACTGGAACAAATGCAAGACTAAAACACTGAGTTACAGTCAAAATGCACTCAAATAACAGTGCAATTACATATAATATTTACACTAAAACACACTAAAAATGCACTGACAACACATAGTAATTACACTACCATAGTACAGATAAAATCCACTAAAAATTACACTGAAAACTAGAACCTACATGATAATTGACAGGTAACTTAAATGTGATTTGGAACCCTAAATGAGCATACAACTACAGAGCAAGAATAGAAAGTTTGCTGCCTATTCAAACACAGAAACAAAACACTACTTGAAACTAGATAGGTGGAGCGATGATAGGTTCTATATGTAGTATGTGCATTAGCCCCTAGCCTCTTAAATTTCAGAGAAAATGGCAGGCAACTCTGTCTGTTGTCTATATGCAGTATGTGCTAACCTAGCATTTCAGTTATGGGTAGCACGGGTGTGCCATGGCACACCCTGAATTATGAGATTTTGTTTTTTATCATGCCATATTGCATAAAAGTCAAGGCCCGAGAACAGCATGCACACCCAATATTTCCACTCTATTTTTTTTTGGAGTTTGCACACCCTTCGCTTTATTCCTGGCTACGCCACTGCCAAGAAGTAGCATCGTGAACAGGCGTGAGCTTGCCACAGAATGTGTACTTAAAAAAAAAGGAAGGAGTGGACACCTAAAAACTGTTATAGGCTAATAACTGAAAAAGTAAGTAGTATCTGGAGTAGACTGTTCTGAGTTCTGGTTAGAATAATACAACTGAAAACAGAGTTTATTTCACGGTTCAGATAGTGAATTTCTCTACCAGTATTAAGTGAATAGCATCTCTCTTGTCACATCACATAATTTCCTAGATGGAGAATACTCATTGATAAAAGTACTCTTTGTTAAATTTTCAATCCTGTATCTACAAAAAAAGATTTGACAAAAAATCTATACTCGCACGTTATGTATCTTCGTAAGAAGCTATACATTCAGGCCTGCTACTACTATACTGTCAATTTCCGGAGTTGTACCATATGCCACAGCTTTTAAGAAATCAAAAACCTTGTTTAGTCTGAAAAGTTTGAAGTACTCGTTCACCAGGGATCCTATTCATAAAATATGGTTCCTCCTCGAACAAAAAAAAAGGTTTCAGACATTCTCACGTAGCAAAGTTTCAGAGAGAAAAACACTTCTCCTTCGGTACAACCCCCTTAAACACATGAACGGATCAGATCTGCCCATACCCCTTCATAAGAAAGGGTAGGATGGTCCTTTTATGAAATACGTCGTACGGTACAACAGTGAGCAGGAAACTGGGCCGGCCCAGCAGCAAACGATGTGTAGTAGACTTGTAGTAAAACTGCTGTGTAGTGGACTTGTAGTGAAAGAGTGGAAAATCCTAAAAAAATTGCTTCCAGCAGGAATCGAGCACAAGACCTCCACAATAACACAAACGAGCACAACCACTAGAATAAGCCAGCTATCCTAACTAAACAGCAGCGAGGCCTTTTAAGAACTATGACCAGTGACATGGTTGACCATTTTTTTGGAAATTAGAACGTGACCTTTTTAAAACGCCGACATTTTTCCAAATTGTAAACAAAAGTTTTAAAATTCAAAAAAAAATCCAAAAAGTGGAACACATTTATAAACTCTGAACCGATTTAAAATAATTAGACTTTTTTAAAATTCTGACAGTTTTTAGAACACAAACTATTTTGAAACTTCAAACTTCTTTGAAATGCGTCCATTTTTGATATTTTCAAACTTTAAAAAAATTCTGAGTAAATAAATAAATATGTTGAACATTTTTTGAACTTTGTGGTTCTGAAAAACAAAATGGTTCATGAACATTTTTAAACATTGCGGAAACGGGTAAAAACTGGCCTGAAACCATCTAAAAGGTTCTGAAAACCGGCATATACAGAGGCAACAAACAGATTGAAATGGGCTGGCTCATGTTCACTCGTATCGATTGGGTGTGTGTGTGAAAAAGCGACTGCTTGACATAATAAGCGTCCAATAGAGTTTCCCCCAACAGGCGCCGGATGGGATCGATGCCGTCCCCTAGTTAAGCCAGCGGCTAAGCATTTTTTCCTAACTTTTTTAATTCTTTTTGAAACTTGTTCAAAACTTTGGAAAATTATTTGGAAAACCCTAAAATTTTCTTGTTTTCAAATATTTTTTAGAATTTTAAAAATATTCTGGAATCTCAAAAAATGCCCGTGTTTTCGAATATTTTGTTCACAAATAGAAGAAATGCTTGTGTTTAAAAAATGATAATTTTATAGAAAATTACGTTGTTTCCTATTCTCTTTCAAAATTTTCATCAATTTTTGGGAATTTGTTATCAATTTTGGAGAAGGTGTTCAAACTTGTAAAATTTTCATACACAGTTGAAATTTCAAAATTGTTCACAAATTTCAAGACATGGTTAGTTCACAGCAAAATGTTCATGTTGGTTGATAATGGCAGAAGTTACAAATAACAGAAGCTTTCGAATTGGGAAAAACTACATGCTCACGGGACTCGTCTGGCCTAGTCTATCATAGTCCTCTCAACTAGTGGGTTTTTGGACTATGGATAAATGACCCCAACTTTTTTCAGCAACCTGGTACAGAGACATGAGGCATCCATCCCAGGTTTGAACGACTTCCGACATCGTTTGCATGTTGCGACACGTCCGACCATTTATCGGTCCTTTTTCACCAAGAAAACTCCAGAAAATGTTTTTTTTGAAAACTCAAACAACTTGGGATGGTACCTTGAATTGGCCATATAAGCTCATGGAATAAATTTGGGTCATGTGATGGATGCCGAAAAAAATGATCTCAAACAGACTCTTCTCGCCTACCCGAACACTCTCCATTGAAAATGGTCTATTTATTGACATGCATGAAATGATCTAACTTTTGTCAGCAGGTGGGCATGCCCATGGTAGGCATTGTTGGGGAACGTTGCAGAAAATTAAATTTTTTCCTACGGTTTCACCAAGATCCATCTATGAGTTCAGCTAAGCAACGAGTCATAGGAGAGAGATTGCATCTACATACCACTTGTAGATCGCGTGCGGAAGCGTTCGAGAGAACGGTGATGATGGAGTCGTACTCGCCTGATCCAAATCACCGATGACCAAGTGCCGAACGGACAGCACCTCCGCGTTCAACACACGTACGGAGCGGATGACGTCTCCTCCTTCTTGATCCAGCAAGGGGGAAGGAGAGGTTGATGATGATCCAGCAGCACAACGGCGTGGTGGTGGATGCAGCAGAACTCCGGCAGGGCTTCGTCAAGCTGCTGCGGGAGGAGGATGAGGTGTAACAGGGGGAGGGAGGCGCCAAGACACAGGGTGCGGCTGCCCTCCCCCCCGCCCTCCTTTATATAGGCCCCCACGGCCCTGGGAGATGCAATCTCCCAAGGGGGGTGGCGGCCAGGGGTGGTGGAGTGCCCCCCAAGGCAAGTGGTGCGCCCCCCACCTAGGGTTGCCAACCCTATGCGCAGGGGGGCCCCAAGGGGGGGCGCACCAGCCCACTAGAGGCTGGTTCCCCTCCCACTTCAGCCCACGGGGCCCTCCGGGATAGGTGGCCCCACCCGGTGGACCCCCGGGACCCTTCCGATGGTCCCGGTACAATACCGGGTGACCCCGAAACTTTCTCGATGGCCGAAACAGCACTTCCTATATATAATTCTTTACCTCCGGACCATTCCGGAACTCCTCGTGACGTCCGAGATCTCATCCGGGACTCCGAACAACATTCGGTTTGCTGCATACTCATATTCATACAACCCTAGCGTCACCGAACCTTAAGTGTGTAGACCCTACGGGTTCGGGAGACATGCGGACATGACCGAGACGGCTCTCCGGTCAATAACCAACAGCGGGATCTGGATACCCATGTTGGCTCCCACATACTCCTCGATGATCTCATCGGATGAACCACGATGTCGAGGATTCAAGCAACCCCATATACTATTCCCTTTGTCAGACGGTATGTTACTTGCCCGAGATTCGATCGTCGGTATCCCAATACCTCGTTCAATCTCATTGCCGGCAAGTCACTTTACTCGTACCATAATGCATGATCCCGTGACCGGACACTTGGTTACTTTTAGCTCATTATGATGATGCACTACCGAGTGGGCCCAGTGATACCTCTCCGTAATACGGAGTGACAAATCCCAGTCTCGATCCGTGTCAACCCAACAGACACTTTCGGAGATACCTGTAGTGCACCTTTATAGTCACCCAGTTACGTTGTGACGTTTGGTACATCCAAAGCACTCCTACGATATCCGGGAGTTACGCGATCTCATGGTCTAAGGAAAAGATACTTGACATTGGAAAAGCTCGAGCAAAACGAACTACACGATCTTGTGCTATGCTTAGGATTGGGTCTTGTCCATCACATCATTCTCCTAATGATGTGATCCCGTTGTCAACGACATCTAATGTCCATAGTCAGGAAACCATGACTATCTATTGACCAACGAGCTAGTCAACTAGAGGCTTACTAGGGACGTATTGTGGTCTATGTATTCACACGTGTATTACGATTTTCGGATAATACAATTATAGCATGAATAAAAGACAATTATCATGAACAAGGAAATATAATAATAATCCTTTTATTATTGCCTCTAGGGCATATTTCCAACAGTCTCCCACTTGCACTAGAGTCAATAATCTAGTTACATTGTGATGAATCGAACACCCATAGAGTTCTGGTGTTGATCATGTTTTGCTCACGGAAGAGGTTTAGTCAACGGATCTGCGACATTCAGATCCGTATGTACTTTGCAAATGTCTATGTCTCCATCTTGAACATTTTTACGGATGGAGTTGAAATGATGCTTGATGTGCCTGGTCTTCTTGTGAAACCTGAGCTCCTTGGCAAGGGCAATAGCTCCAGTGTTGTCACAGAAGAGTTTGATTGGCCCCGACGCATTGGGTATGACTCCTAGGTCGGTGATGAACTCCTTCACCCAAATTGCTTCATGCGCTGCCTCCGAGGCTGCCATGTACTCCGCTTCACATGTAGATCCCACCACGACGCTCTGCTTGCAGCTGCACCAGCTTACTGCCCCACCATTCAACATATACACGTATCCGGTTTGTGACTTAGAGTCATCCAGATCTGTGTCGAAGCTAGCGTCGACGTAACCCTTTACGACGAGCTCTTCGTCACCTCCATAAACGAGAAACATGTCCTTTGTCCTTTTCAGGTACTTCAGGATATTCTTGACCGCTGTCCAGTGTTCCTTGCCGGGATTACTTTGGTACCTTCCTACCAAACTTACGGCAAGGTTTACATCAGGTCTGGTACACAGCATGGCATACATAATAGATCCTATGGCTGAGGCATAGGGGATGACGCTCATCTCTTCTTTATCTTTTGCCGTGGTCGGGCATTGAGCCGAGCTCAATCTCACACCTTGCAATACAGGCAAGAACCCTTTCTTGGACTGATCCATTTTGAACTTCTTCAAAATCTTATCAAGGTATGTGCTTTGTGAAAGACCTATGAGGCGTCTCGATCTATCCCTATAGATCTTGATGCCTAATATGTAAGCAGCTTCTCGAAGGTCCTTCATTGAAAAACACTTATTCAAGTAGGCCTTAATGCTGTCCAAGAATTCTATATCATTTCCCATCAAAAGTATGTCATCTACATATAATATGAGAAATGCTACAGAGCTCCCACTCACTTTCTTGTAAACGCAGGCTTCTCCATAAGTCTGCATAAACCCAAACGCTTTGATCATCTCATCAAAGCGAATGTTCCAACTCTGAGATGCTTGCACCAGCCCATAAATGGATCGCTGGAGCTTGCATACTTTGTTAGCATTCTTAGGATCGACAAAACCTTCCGGCTGCATCATATACAACCCTTCCTTAAGATAACCGTTAAGGAATGCCGTTTTGACGTCCATCTGCCATATCTCATAATCATAGTATGCGGCAATTGCTAACATGATTCGGACGAACTTAAGCTTCGCTACGGGAGAGAAAGTCTCATCGTAGTCAATCCCTTGAACTTGCCGATAACCCTTAGCGACAAGTCGAGCTTTATAGATGGTGACATTACCATCCGCGTCCGTCTTCTTCTTAAAGATCCATTTGTTTTCTATCGCTCGCCGATCATCGGACAAGTCAGTCAAAGTCCATACTTTGTTTTCATACATGGATTCTATCTCAGATTGCATGGTTTCTAGCCATTTGTTGGAATCTGGGCCCGCCATCGCTTCTTCATAGTTCGAAGGTTCACCGTTGTCTAACAACATGATTTCCAGGACAGGGTTGCCATACCACTCTGGTGTGGAACGTGTCCTCGTGGACCTACGAAGTTCAGTAGCAACTTGATCCGAAGTACCTTGACCATCATCATTAATTTCCTCTCCAGTCGGTGTAGGCACCACGGGAACATTTTCCTGGGCTGCACTACTTTCCGGTTCAAGAGGTAGTACTTCATCGAGTTCTACTTTCCTCCCACTTACTTCTTTCGAGAGAAACTCTTTTTCCAGAAAGGATCCGTTCTTGGCAACAAAGATCTTGCCTTCGGATCTAAGGTAGAAGGTATACCCAATGGTTTCCTTAGGGTATCCTATGAAGACGCATTTTTCCGACTTGGGTTCGAGCTTTTCAGGTTGAAGTTTCTTGACATAAGCATCGCATCCCCAAACTTTTAGAAACGACAGCTTAGGTTTCTTCCCAAACCATAATTCATACGGTGTCGTCTCCACGGATTTAGACGGTGCCCTATTTAAAGTGAATGTAGCTGTCTCTAGTGTGTATCCCCAAAATGATAGCGGTAAATCGGTAAGAGACATCATAGATCGCAACATATCCAATAGAGTGCGATTATGACGTTCGGACACACCGTTACGCTGAGGTGTTCCAGGCGGCGTGAGTTGTGAAACGATTCCACATTTTCTTAAGTGTGTACCAAATTCGTGACTTAAATATTCTCCTCCATGATCCGATCGTAAGAATTTTATCTTTCGGTCACGTTGATTCTCTACTTCATTATGAAATTCCTTGAACTTTTCAAAGGTCTCAGACTTGTGTTTCATCAAGTAGATATACCCATATCTACTCAAGTCATCAGTGAGAGTGAGAACATAACGATATCCTCCGCGAGCCTCAACGCTCATTGGACCACACACATCAGTATGTATGATTTCCAATAAGTTGGTTGCTCGCTCCATTGTTCCGGAGAACGGAGTCTTGGTCATTTTGCCCATGAGGCATGGTTCGCATGTGTCAAATGATTCATAATCGAGAGACTCTAAAAGTCCATCAGCATGGAGCTTCTTCATGCGCTTGACACCAATGTGACCAAGGCGGCAGTGCCACAAGTATGTGGGACTATCGTTATCAACTTTACATCTTTTGGTATTCACACTATGAATATGTGTAACATTACGTTCGAGATTCATTAAGAATAAACCATTGACATCGGGGCATGACCATAAAACATATCTCTCATATAAATAGAACAACCATTATTCTCAGATTTAAATGAGTAGCCATCTCACATCAAACGGGATCCAGATACAATGTTCATGCTCAAACTTGGCACTAAATAACAATTATTGAGGTTTAAAACTAATCCTGTAGGTAAATGTAGAGGCAGCGTGCCGACGGCGATCACATCGACCTTGGAACCATTCCCGATGCGCATCGTCACCTCGTCCTTCGCCAGTCTCCGCTTATTCCGCAGCTCTTGCTGTGAGTTACAAATATGAGCAACGGCACCGGTATCAAATACCCAGGAGTTACTACTGTTGGGGAACGTAGCAGAAATTCAAAATTTTCCTACGTGCCACCAAGATCTATCTATGGAAAAACCAGCAACGAGGGGAAGGAGAGTGCATCTACATACCCTTGTAGATCGCTAAGCGGAAGCGTTCAAGAGAACGGGGTTGAAGGAGTCGTACTCGTCGTGATCCAAATCACCGGAGATCCTAGTGCCGAACGGACGGCACCTCCGCGTTCAACACACGTACAGCCCGGTGACGTCTCCCATGCCTTGATCCAGCAAGGAGAGAGGGAGAGGTTGAGGAAGACTCCATCCAGCAGCAGCACAACGGCGTGGTGGTGATGGAGGAGCGTGGCAATCCTGCAGGGCTTCGCCAAGCACCGCGGGAGAGGAGGAGTAAGAGAGGCAGGGCTGCGCCAATAGAGGGAGAAACTCATGTGTTGGGCAGCCCCCAGGCCTCAAGTATTTATAGGGGGAGGGGAGGGGGCTGCGCCCCCTCTAGGGTTCCCTCCCCAAGGGTGGCGGCAGCCCCCCAGATGCCATCTGGGTGGCGGCCAGAGGGGGAGAGAGGGGAGGCGCGCCTGGGGTGGGCCTTAGGGCCCATCTGCCCTAGGGTTTGCCCCCTCCCACTCTCTCTTGCGCCTTGGGCCCCTTGTGGGGGGCGCACCAGCCCACCTGGGGCTGGTTCCCTCCCACACTTGGCCCATGCAGCCCTCCGGGGTTGGTGGCCCCACTTGGTGGACCCCCGGGACCCTCCCGGTGGTCCCGGTACGTTACCGGAAAAACCCGAAACTTTTCCGGTGACCAAAACAGGACTTCCATATATAAATCTTTACCTTCGGACCATTCCGGAACTCCTCGTGACGTCCGGGATCTCATCCGGGACTCCGAACAACATTCAGTAACCACATACAAACTTCCTTTATAATCCTAGCGTCATCGAACCTTAAGTGTGTAGACCCTACGGGTTCGGGAACCATGCAAACATGACCGAGACGTTCTCCGGTCAATAACCAACAGCGGGATCTGGATACCCATGTTGGCTCCCACATGTTCCATGATGATCTCATCGGATGAACCACAATGTCAAGGACTCAATCGATCCCGTATACAATTCCCTTTGTCTAGCGGTATTGTACTTGCCCGAGATTCGATTGTCGGTATCCGATACCTTGTTCAATCTCGTTACCGGCAAGTCTCTTTACTCGTTCCGTAACACATCATCCCGTGATCAACCCCTTGGTCACATTGTGCACATTATGATGATGTCCTACCGAGTGGGCCCAGAGATACCTCTCCGTCACACGGAGTGACAAATCCCAGTCTCGATTCGTGCCAACCCAACAGACACTTTCGGAGATACCTGTAGTGCACCTTTATAGCCACCCAGTTACGTTGTGACGTTTGGTACACCCAAAGCATTCCTATGGTATCCGGGAGTTGCACAATCTCATGGTCTAAGGAAAAGATACTTGACATTAGAAAAGCTTTAGCATACGAACTACACGATCTCTATGCTAGGCTTAGGATTGGGTCTTGTCCATCACATCATTCTCCTAATGATGTGATCCCGTTATCAGTGACATCCAATGTCCATGGTCAGGAAACCGTAACCATCTATTGATCAACGAGCTAGTCAACTAGAGGCTTACTAGGGACATGGTGTTGTCTATGTATCCACACATGTATCTGAGTTTCCTATCAATACAATTATAGCATGGATAATAAACGATTATCATGAACAAGGAAATATAATAATAACTAATTTATTATTGCCTCTAGGGCATATTTCCAATAGTCTCCCACTTGCACTAGAGTCAATAATCTAGTTCACATCGCCATGTGATTAACACTCACAGGTCACATCACCATGTGACCAACATCCAAAGAGTTTACTAGTGTCATTAAACTAGTTCACATCATCATGTGATTAAGACTCAATGAGTTCTGGGGTTTGATCATGTTTTGCTTGAGAGAGAAGTTTTAGTCAACGGGTCTGCAACATTCAGATCCGTATGTACTTCGCAAATCTCTATGTCATATTGTAAATGCTGCTTCCACGCTCCACTTGGAGCTATTCCAAATGGTTGTTCCACTATACGTATCCTGTTTGCTACTTAGAGTCATTCGGATAGGTGTTAAAGCTTGCATCGACGTAACCCTTTACGTCGAACTCTTTATCACTTCCATAATCGAGAAACATATCCTTATTCCTCTAAGGATAATTTTGACCGCTATCTGGTGATCCACTCCTTGATCACCTTTGTACCCTCTTGCTAGACATGTGGCAAAGCACAGGAGCCTACGTCTAAAGCATAGGGGACGACCTTCGTCCTTTCTCTCTTTTCTGCCGTGGTCAAGCTTTAAGTCTTAACTTCATACCTTACATCTCAGGCAAGAACTCCTTCTTTGACTGATCCATCTTGAACACCTTCAAGATCATGTCAAGGTATATGCTCATTTGAAAGTACCATTAAGCATTTTTGATCTATCCTTATAGATCTTGATGCTCAATGTTCAAGTAGCTTAATCCAGGTTTTCTATTGAAAACACCTTTCAAATAACCCTATATGCTTTCTAGAAATTCTAAATCATTTCTGATCATCAATATGTCAACAACATATACTCATCAGAAATTCTATAGTGCTCCCACTCACTTCTTTGGAAATACAAGTTTCTCATAAACTTTGTATAAACCCAAAATCTTTGATCATCTCATCAAAGCGTACATTCCAACTCCGAGATGCTTACTCCAGTGCTTAGAAGGATTGCTGGAGCTTTGCATATTTGTAAGCGTTCTTCAGGATTGATAAAACCTTCTGGTTGTATCACATACAACCTTTCCTTATGAAGACTGGTAAGGAAACTCGTTTTGACATCCATCTGCCAGATTTCATAAATGCAGCTAATGCTAACATGATTCCGACGGACTCAAGCATCGCTACGGATGAGAAAATCTCATCGTAGTCAACTCCTTGAACTTGTGAAAAACTCTTCGCCACAAGTCGAGCTTCATAGACGGTGACATTACCGTCCATGTCCGTCTTCTTCTTAAAGATCCATTTATCTCAATGTCTTGCCGATCAACGGGCAAGTCCACCAAAGTCCATGCTTTGTTCTGATACATGGATCCTATCTCGGATTTCATGGCTTCTAACCATTTGTCGGAATTTTGGGCCCACCATCGCTTCTTCATAGCTTGTAGGTTCATTGTTGCCCAGCAACATGACCTTCAAGACAGGATTATTGTACCACTCTGAAGTAGTACACATCCTTGTCACCCTACGAGGTACGGTAGTGACTTGATCCGAAACTTCATGATCACTATCATAAGCTTCTACTTCAATTGGTGTAGGTGCCACAGGAACAACTTCCTGTGCCTTGCTACACACTGGTTGAAGTGATGGTTCAATAACCTCATCAAGTCTCCACCTTCCTCCCACTCAACTTTCCGAGACAAACTTTTCCTCGAGAAAGGACCCGATTCAAGAAACAATCCCTATTGCTGTCGGATCTGAATTAGGAGGTATACCCAACTGTTTTGGGTGTCCTATAAAGATGCATTTTATCCGCTTTGGGTTCGAGCTTATTAACCTGAAACTTTTTCACATAAGCGTCGCAGCCCCAAACCTTTTAAGAAACGACAACTTAGGTTTCTCCAAACGGTGTCGTCTCAACGGAATTACGTGGTACCCTATTAAAGTGAGTGCGGTTGTCTCTAATGCCTAACCCATGAACGATAGTGGTAATTCAATAAGAGACATCATGGTACGCACCATATCCAATAGGGTGTAACTATGATGTTCGGAGATACCATCACACTATGGTGTTCCAGGCGATATTGGTTGTGAAACAATCTCCACAATGTCTTAATTGTGTGCCAAACTCGTAACTCAGACACTCATCTCTATGATCATATCATAGACATTTTATCCTCTTGTCACGATGATCTTCAACTTCACTCTGAAATTACTTGAACCATTCAATAATTCAGACTTGTGCTTCATCAAGTAAATATACTCAGTATCTACTCAAATCATCCGTGAAGTAAGAACATAACGATATTCACTGCATGCCTCAGCACTCAATGGACTGCACACATCAAAATGTGTTACTTCCTACAAGTTGCTTTCTTGTTCCATTTTACTGAAAACGAGGCTTTCAGTCATCTTGCCCATGTGGTATGATTTGCATATCTCAAGTGATTCAAAATCAAGTGAGTCCAAACGATCCATCTGCATGGAGTTCCTTCATGCGTATACACCAATAGACATGGCTCGCATGTCTCAAACTTTTCAAAAACGAGTGAGTCCAAAGATCCATCAACATGGAGCTTCTTCATGCGATTTATACCAATATGACTTACATGGCAGTGCCACATGTAAGTGGTACTATCATTACTATCTTATATCTTTTGGCATGAAAATGTGTATCACTACGATCGAGATTCAATAAACCACTCAGGTTTAATACTACTCTTGATGGTACAGGGGGCGCGCGATGTTTGATCACATCAAACTTGGAAACACTTCCAACACATATTGTCAGCTCACCTTTAACTAGTCTCCGTTTATTCCGTAGCTCTTTTGTTTCGAGTTACTAACACTTTAGCAACCGAACCGGTATCCAATACCCTGGTGCTACTAGGAGTACTAGTAAAGTACACATTTACATAATGTATATCCAATATACTTCTATCGACCTTGCCAGCCTTCTCATCTACCAAGTATCTAGGGTAATTCTGCTCCAGTGGTTGTTCCCCTTATTACAGAAGCACTTAGTATCGGGTTTGGGTTAAACCTTGGGTTTCTTCACTAGAGCAGCAGCTGATTTGCCGTTTCATGAAGTATCCCTTCTTGCCCTCGCCCTTCTTCAAACTAGTGGTTTCACCAACCATCAACAATTGATGCTCCTTCTTTATTTCTACTTTCGCGATGTTAAACAAAGCGAATACCTCAAGGATCATCATCTCTATCCTTGATATGTTATAGTTCATCACGAAGCTCTAGCAGCTTGGTGGCAATGACTTTGGAGAAACATCACTATCTCATCTGGAAGATCAACTCCCACTCGATTCAAGTGATTGTTGCACTCAGACAATCCGAGCACAAGCTCAACGATTGAGCTTTTCTCCCTTATTTTGCAGGCTAAGAAAATTGTCGGAGGTCCTATACCTCTTGATGTGGGCACGAGCCTGAAATCCCAATTTCAGCCCTCGAAAACATCTCATATGTTCCGCGACATTTCAAAAACGTCTTTGGTGCCTCAACTCTAAACCGTTTAACTGAACTATCACGTAGTTATCAAAACGTGTATGTCCGATGTTCGCAACATCCACAAATGACGTTTGGGGTTCAGCACACTGAGCAGTGCATTAAGGACATAAGCTTTCTACTGTCCGCATAATCGATACTGTCAACTTTCAACTATATTTTCTCTAGGAACATATCTAAACAGTGGAACTAAAGCGCGAGCTTACGACATAATTTGCAAAGATCTTTTGACTATGTTCAGGATAATGAAGTTCATCTTATGGACTCCCACTCAGATAGACATCCCTCTAGTCATCTAAGTGATTACATGATCCGAGTCAACTAGGCCGTGTCCGATCATCACGTGAGACGGACTAGTCATCATCGGTGAACATCTTCATGTTGATCGTATCTACTATACGACTTATGCTCGACCTTTCGGTCTCTTGTGTTCCGAGGCCATGTCTGTACATGCTAGGCTCGTCAAGTCAACCTAAGTGTTTCGCGTGTGTAAATCTGTCTTACACCCGTTGTATGTGAACGTAAGAATCCATCACACCCGATCATCACGTGGTGCTTAGAAACGACGAACTTTCGCAACGGTGCACAGTTAGGGGGAACACTTTCTTGAAATTTTAATAAGGGATCATCTTATTTACTACCGTCGTTCTAAGCAAATAAGATGCATAAACATGATAAACATCACATGCAATCAAATAGTGACATGATATGGCCAATATCATATTCTCCTTTTGATCTCCATCTTCGGGGCTCCATGATCATCATTGTCACTGGCATGACACCATGATCTCCATCATCATGATCTCATTCATCGTGTCTTCATGAAGTTGTCTCGCCAACTTATTACTTCTACTACTATGGCTACCGATTAGCAATAAAGTAAAGTAATTACATGGCGTTGTTCAATGACACGCAGGTCATACAATAAATAAAGACAACTCCTATGGCTCCTGCCGGTTGTCATACTCATCGACATGCAAGTCGTGAATCCTATTACAAGAACATGATCAATCTCATACATCACATATCATTCATCACATTCTTCTTGGCCATATCACATCACATAGCATACCTTGCAAAAACAAGTTAGACGTCCTCTAATTGTTGTTTGCATGTTTTACGTGGCTGCTATGGGTTTCTAGCAAGAACATTTCTTACCTACGCAAAAACCACAACGTGATATGTCAATTGCTATTTACCCTTCATAAGGACCCTTTTCATCGAATCCGTTCCGATTAAAGTGGGAGAGACTGGCACCCGCTAGCCACCATATGCACCAAGTGCATGTCAGTCGGTGGAACCTGTCTCACGTAAGTGTACGTGTAAGGTCGGTCCGGGCCGCTTCATCCCACAATACCGTCGAAACAAGATTGGACTAGTAACGGTAAGCATATTGAACAAAATCAACGCCCACAACTACTTTGTGTTCTACTCGTGCAAAGAATCTACGCAATAGACCTAGCTCATGATGCCACTGTTGGGGAATGTAGCAGAAATTCAAAATTTTTCTACGTGTCACCAAGATCTATCTATGGAGAAACCAGCAACGAGGGGAAGGAGAGTGCATCTACATACTCTTGTAGATCGCTAAGCGGAAGCGTTCAAGAGAACGGGGTTGAAGGATTTGTACTCGTCGTGATCCAAATCACCGGAGATCCTAGTGCCGAACGGACGGCACCTCCGCGTTCAACACACGTACAGCCCGGTGACGTCTCCCATGCCTTGATCCAGCAAGGAGAGAGGGAGAGGTTGAGGAAGACTCCATCCAGCAGCAGCACAACAGCGTGGTGGTGATGGAGGAGCGTGGCAATCCTGCAGGGCTTCGCCAAGCACCGCGGGAGAGGAGGAGTAAGAGAGGCAGGGCTGCGCCAATAGAGGGAGAAACTCATGTGTTGGGCAGCCCCCAGGCCTCAAGTATTTATAGGGGGAGGGGAGGGGGCTGCGCCCCCTCTAGGGTTCCCTCCCCAAGGGTGGCGGCAGCCCCCCAGATGCCATCTGGGTGGCGGCCAGAGGGGGAGAGAGGGGAGGCGCGCCTGGGGTGGGCCTTAGGGCCCATCTGCCCTAGGGTTTGCCCCCTCCCACTCTCTCTTGCGCCTTGGGCCCCTTGTGGGGGGCGCACCAGCCCACCTGGGGCTGGTTCCCTCCCCCACACTTGGCCCATGCAGCCCTCCGGGGTTGGTGGCCCCACTTGGTGGACCCCCGGGACCCTCCCGGTGGTCCCGGTACGTTACCGGAAAAACCCGAAACTTTTCCGGTGACCAAAACAGGACTTCCCATATATAAATCTTTACCTCCGGACCATTCCGGAACTCCTCGTGACGTCCGGGATCTCATCCGGGACTCCGAACAACATTCGGTAACCACATACAAACTTCCTTTATAATCCTAGCGTCATCGAACCTTAAGTGTGTAGACCCTACGGGTTCGGGAACCATGCAAACATGACCGAGACGTTCTCCGGTCAATAACCAACAGCGGGATCTGGATACCCATGTTGGCTCCCACATGTTCCATGATGATCTCATCGGATGAACCACGATGTCAAGGACTTAATCGATCCCGTATACAATTCCCTTTGTCTAGCGGTATTGTACTTGCCCGAGATTCGATTGTCGGTATCCGATACCTTGTTCAATCTCGTTACCGGCAAGTCTCTTTACTCGTTCCGTAACACATCATCCCGTGATCAACCCCTTGGTCACATTGTGCACATTATGATGATGTCCTACCGAGTGGGCCCAGAGATACCTCTCCGTCACACGGAGTGACAAATCCCAGTCTCCATTCGTGCCAACCCAACAGACACTTTCGGAGATACCTGTAGTGCACCTTTATAGCCACCCAGTTACGTTGTGACGTTTGGTACACCCAAAGTATTCCTACGGTATCCGGGAGTTGCACAATCTCATGGTCTAAGGAAAAGATACTTGACATTAGAAAAGCTTTAGCATACGAACTACACGATCTCTATGCTAGGCTTAGGATTGGGTCTTGTCCATCACATCATTCTCCTAATGATGTGATCCCGTTATCAGTGACATCCAATGTCCATGGCCAGGAAACCGTAACCATCTATTGATCAACGAGCTAGTCAACTAGAGGCTTACTAGGGACATGGTGTTGTCTATGTATCCACACATGTATCTGAGTTTCCTATCAATACAATTATAGCATGGATAATAAACGATTATCATGAACAAGGAAATATAATAATAACTAATTTATTATTGCCTCTAGGGCATATTTCCAACAACTACGAGTACTGGTAAGGTACACATCAATTACATGTATATCACATATACCTTTAGTGTTGCCGGCCTTCTTGTCCGCTAAGTATTTGGGGCAGTTCCGCTTCATTGACCCTTCCCCTTGCAATAAAAGCACTCAGTCTCAGGCTTGGGTCCATTCTTTGACTTCTTCCCGGCAACTGGCTTACCGGGCGCGGCAACATCTTTGCCGTCCTTCTTGAAGTTCTTCTTACCCTTGCACTTCTTGAACTTAGTGGTCCTATTGACCATCAACACTTGATGTTCTTTCTTGATTTCAACCTCTGCTGACTTCAGCATTGAAAATACTTCAGGAATGGTCTTCACCATCCCCTGCATATTGTAGTTCAGCACAAAGCTCTTGTAGCTTGGTGGGAGTGACTGAAGGATTCTGTCAATGACCGCCTCGTCCGGGAGGTTGATCTCCAGCTGGGACAGGCGGTTGTGCAACCCAGACATTTTGAGTATGTGCTCACTGACAGAACTGTTTTCCTCCATCTTACAACTATAGAACTTGTCGGAGACTTCATATCTCTCGACCCGGGCATGAGCTTGAAAAACCATTTTCAGCTCCTCGAACATCTCATATGCTCCGTGTCACTCAAAACGCTTTTGGAGCCCCGGTTCTAAGCTGTAAAGCATGCCGCACTGAACGAGGGAGTAATCATCAGCACGTGATTGCCAAGTGTTCATAACGTCTTGGTTCTCTGGGATGGGTGCTTCACCTAGCGGTGCTTCTAGGACATAATCTTTCTTGGCTGTTATGAGGATGATCCTCAGGTTCCGGACCCAGTCCGAATAGTTGCTGCCATCATCTTTTAGCTTGGTTTTCTCTAGGAACGCGTTGAAGTTCATGTTGACATGAGCGTTGGCCATTTGATCTACAAGGCATATTTTGCAAAGACTTTAGACTAAGTTCATGATAATTAAGTTCATCTAATCAATTTATGTATGAACTCCCACTCAGATTGACATCCCCCTAGTCATCTAAGTGTTACACGATCCGAGTCGACTAGGCCGTGTCTGATCATCACGTGAGACGGACTAGTCATCATCGGTGAACATCTCCATGTTGATCGCATCTTCCATACGACTCATGTTCGACCTTTCGGTCTCTTGTGTTCCGAGGCCATGTCTGTACATGCTAGGCTCGTCAAGTTAACCCTAAGTGTTTATGTATGTGTAAAACTGTCTTACACCCGTTGTATGTGAACGTAAGGATCTATCACACCCGATCATCACGTGGTGCTTCGAAACGACGAACTTTAGCAACGGCGCACAATTAGGGGGAACACTTTCTTGAAATTGTTATAAGGGATCATCTTATTTACTACCGTCGTTCTAAGTAAACAAGATGCATAAACATAATAAACATCACATGCAATCATATAATAGTGACATGATATGGCCAATATCATATAGCTCCTTTGATCTCCATCTTCGGGGCTCTATGATCATCTTCGTCACCGGCATGACACCATGATCTCCATCATCATGATCTCCATCATCGTGTCTTCATGAAGTTGTCACGCCAACGACTACTTCTACTTCTATGGCTAACACATTTAGCAATAAAGTAAAGTAATTTACATGGCGTTCTTCAATGACACGCAGGTCATACAAAAATAAAGACAACTCCTATGGCTCCTGCCGGTTGTCATACTCATCGACATGCAAGTCGTGATTCCTATTACAAGAACATGATCTCATACATCACAATATATCATTCATCATTCATCACAACTTCTGGCCATATCACATCACATGACAATTGCTGCAAAAACAAGTTAGACATCCTCTAATTGTTGTTGCATCTTTTACGTGGCTGCAATTGGGTTCTAGCAAGAACGTTTTCTTACCTACGAATAACCACAACGTGATTTTGTCAACTTCTATTTACCCTTCATAAGGACCCTTCTCATCTAATCCGCTCCAACTAAAGTAGGAGAGACAGACACCCGCTGGCCACCTTATGCAACTAGTGCATGTCAGTCGGTGGAACCTGTCTCACGTAAGCGTACGTGTAAGGTCGGTCCGGGCCGCTTTATCCCACAATACCTCTGAAGTAAGAAAAGTCTAGTAGTGGCAAGCAAGTTGACAAGATCTACGCCCACAACAAAATTGTGTTCTACTCGTGCAATAGAGAACTACGCATAGACCTAGCTCTGATACCACTGTTGGGGAACGTTGCAAAAAATTAAAATTTTTCCTACGGTTTCACCAAGATCCATCTATGAGTTCAGCTAAGCAACGAGTCAGGAGAGAGATTGCATCTACATACCACTTGTAGATCGCGTGCGGAAGCGTTCGAGAGAACGGTGATGATGGAGTCGTACTCGCCGTGATCCAAATCACCGATGACCAAGTGCCGAACGGACAGCACCTCCGCGTTCAACACACGTACGGAGCAGATGACGTCTCCTCCTTCTTGATCCAGCAAGGGGGAAGGAGAGGTTGACGATGATCCAGTAGCACAACGGCGTGGTGGTGGATGCAGCAGAACTCCGGCAGGGCTTCGCCAAGCTGCTGCGGGAGGAGGACGAGGTGTAGCAGGGGGAGGGAGGCGCCAAGACACAGGGTGCGGCTGCCCTCCCCCTGCCCTCCTTTATATAGGCCCCCAGGGGGGGCGCCGGCCCTGGGAGATGCAATCTCCCAAGGGGGGCGGCGGCCAGGGGGGTGAAGTGCCCCCCAAGGCAAGTGGTGCGCCCCCCACCTAGGGTTTCCAACCCTAGGCGTAGGGGGGCCCAAGGGGGCGGTGCACCAGCCCACTAGGGGCTGGTTTCCCTCCCACTTCAGCCCACGGGTCCCTTCGGGATAGGTGGCCCCACCTGGTGGACCCCCGGGACCCTTCCGGTGGTCCCGGTACAATACCGGGTGACCCCGAAACTTTCCCGATGTCCTAAACAGCACTTCCTATATATAATTCTTTACCTCCGGACCATTCCGGAACTCCTCGTGACATCCGGGATCTCATCCGGGACTCCGAACAACATTCGGTTTGCTGCATACTCATATTCATACAACCCTAGCGTCACCGAACCTTAAGTGTGTAGACCCTACGGGTTCAGGAGACATGCAAACATGACCGAGACGGCTCTCCGGTCAATAACCAACAGCGGGATCTGGATACCCATGTTGGCTCCCACATACTCCTCGATGATCTCATCGGATGAACTACGATGTCGAGGATTCAAGCAACCCCGTATACTATTCCCTTTGTCAGACGGGATGTTACTTGCCCGAGATTCGATCGTCGGTATCCCAATACCTCGTTCAATCTCGTTGCCGGCAAGTCACTTTACTCATACCGTAATGCATGATCCTGTGACCAGACACTTGGTCACTTTGAGCTCATTATGATGATGCACTACCGAGTGGGCCCAGTGATACCTCTCCATAATACGGAGTGACAAATCCCAGTCTCGATCCGTGTCAACCCAACAGACACTTTCGGAGATACCTGTAGTGCACCTTTATAGTCACCCAGTTACGTTGTGACGATTGGTACACCCAAAGCACTCCTACGGTATCCAGGAGTTACACGATCTCATGGTCTAAGGAAAAGATACTTGACATTGGAAAAGCTCTAGCAAAATGAACTACACGATCTTGTGCTATGCTTAGGATTGTGTCTTGTCCATCACATCATTCTCCTAATGATGTGATCCCGTTGTCAACGACATCTAATGTCCATAGTCAAGAAACCATGACTATCTGTTGACCAACGAGCTAGTCAACTAGAGGCTTACTAGGGACGTATTATGGTCTATGTATTCACACGTGTATTACGATTTCTGGATAATACAATTATAGCATGAATAAAAGACAATTATCATGAACAAGGAAATATAATAATAATCCTTTTATTATTGCCTCTAGGGCATATTTCCAACAGGCATCCATGCTATGTTTGAATGAATTCCGACACCGTATGCAAGTTTCATAACGTCCGACCATCTATGCCAGGTTTGAAGGAAAATATATTCATAATTTAGGTAGGTACTCAAAACTGTTATTTTAAGTTTTTAACATAACTAATAAGGGACAAAATTGAAAATTGTAAAGACTACGAGCTTGTATAACTTTTCAACAACTTCAACGTGTCAGCTAACAACACACCCTCGGCCGACAATGGCTACGAGCTTGTATAATAAAGAACATAAGGAAGCAAGCACATGGATACCAGACTTGAAGCTAATATTATGGTGAATACATAATACATGTGATATGAGAATACGAAGCCTATGCTTTTGGAGATGGGAATGAAGCAAATATTTAGGTCATTGGAAATATGTTATACGGACCAATGAAGCATGTTAATTTTGAGTTGATGTGGAGGCAAAATTTTAATATAGTTTTGGTGGTGCAAATGAATAGAGACGAATTTTTTTGGGTGTTTTTTTAGCTGCACTGGAAGTAAATTTTGGTAATATTGAATACAAATTTCGCTAGATTGATTATTTTCCTTTAAAATCTTGAATTAGTTTTCTAAGATTTATTTTGCTTCCTTAAATCAGTGATTTGTTTTCCAATTCACGTGATCTATGTGCAGTTATTACTTATTAGTTTCCACCAATCATGTAAGGGAAAAGCTTTGCTGGCGCACGTTCTATGCCTTCCAATGGGATGGTCTGTCAGTTTCTACAAATCGAATTTCCGCAACAACAAAAAAAAGTTTCTACAAATCGAATGATGATGAAGTGGTCTGATTTGATCCCTGGCGGTTCTGTTTTTTGCGTCACATCTGCCGAGTGAACAAGAAGAATCAAATGTTGAATGTAGCATAGCAGCCTGAGGTGTCCCAGTTGGTTACTGCTAGTGGATTCATACAGAGAGGTAACGAGTTCGAATCTCACTACCAGCATCTATTTTTGAGAATGTTAAAGAAAATATTAGTGGGCCGAGCCCAGGACGCGTGGGAGCGTCTGTTAGCACAGAGTTGGGCCAAATGAACAAACATATGGCGTATACGTCTCGCAGACAACCCATCATACATACAAAAAAATATACGATATGTGAAATGTCGATA
>NC_041385.1:89335541-89336492 GCF_002162155.2 Triticum dicoccoides
ATGTCGATACTACCCTCTATACGTTTTAGAGGGGGGGGGGGGTTGTACCGAAGCGGGACTCAGAGAAAAAATATTAACATGTCAAAACACTACCAGGATGTGCTAACTCCCGGAACCACCTATCTAGGACGGGGGAGGAAGGATGGGTCTGTCTCGGCCGGATGGCTCGAGGGCGTCCGAGCTCGTCCGGGTCCTCGTAGTCGAAGAGGAAGACGGCGGCGGTCCTACTGGGCGCCTCGGTTGGTCGTGGGGAGGCCGGCGGCCACGTGCTTCGTGGGTCGGCGACGGTCGTCGTCCTGCACCCCGTGCGGTCGTCGGCAGTGCAGCGAATGCAGTGATGGGGGGCGCGGGGGCAGCGGCGTCATGGGTCGGGGCAGCGGGTGGATCTGGTGAGGGAGAGGGACGAAGGGATCTGGCGAGGGAGAGGGACGAATTAGCTAGTGGGGGAAGATTACTAATGGCGCACCCCGCAGCGGTGCGCCATTAGTATGTTTTTTATAGCAATGACGCACCCCCAAGCGGTGCGCCATTAGAAATCTTTTTTTATATCAATGGCGCACCATCCGGAGGTGCGTCATAAGTAACATCTTTTTTTGCACACCAATGGCGCACCACCCAGCGGTGCGCCGTAAGTAATTTTTTTTTTATTTTTTGTTGCATCTAATAATTTTTTAGAAAATGAATATGAATATGAAACAGTAATATTTTTTTATAAAAACAGTAATAATTTTTTAAAAAATATCATCAAATTTGTTATTTGAAAAATTTATGAATATGAAAAAATATCATCAAATTTGTTATTTGAAAATATCATCCAATTTGTTATTTGAAAATATAATCAAATTTGTTATTTGGAAATATAATCAAAATTGTTTTTTTTGGATTTTTAGTTGCATTCATTTGTGAATTGGTAAAACATTACTGGGGAGGGTGCGGGGGGTCGTCGGCGGC
>NC_041385.1:89336788-89371518 GCF_002162155.2 Triticum dicoccoides
GGGGGGTCGATGGCGGCGGTGGAGCGGGCCGGGGGAGGGTGCGGGGGAGATCGACATCGAGATGAAGGGGGATAGCGATTTTGAGATGGAGGGGATCGAGATTGAGATGGAGGGGGATCGAGATCGAGTGTCCTCATGAATATTCAATATTTTTTCATATTGAATATGAAAAATATCATCAAATTTGAAAAAATATTCATGAATTCAAAAAGTGCCCATGAAATTTAAAAATATTCATGAGTTTAAAAAGTGCCCATGAAATACAATCAAGAAATGAAGGCTACAATTTAAATACAATCGATCTTAGCTAGCTATCTGTTCACAATCTTCTTGCCCTTATTTTTCGTAAATAGAGTTCTTCTCTTGAACGGACGTCTTTTAGGTAGGGTGGTCTTGCTTCTTCTTGTGGTGTATGCTGATACTTCATCGTCGTCATCATGTTCCATCTTCGGGTCGCCGTACTTGTCGAAGTCTTGCTCATTGGCGACTCCATCCATTCCGATGATCTTCCTTTTGCCTCTCCTCACGACAACATGACTGGGCTTTGACGGGTCGGTAATGAAGAAGCATTGGTCCACTTGGGAAGCCAGTACCCATGGCTCATTTTTCGCGGTGACGTTCGTGCTCGCGGTCTTGGATTTGGCTTCGGATATAACCATGGTGGTGAAATACCGGTCTTCTTTTATGACGCTCTTGGCCCATCTGACACGGAACATCGGGACCTTCTCTCCAGTGTAGCTCAGCTCCCAGATCTCCTCGATCCTTCCATAGTATCTGTCCTTGTCGTTACCGGTGTAGGATTCCATCGTTACTCCGGAGTTCTGATAACCATCACTCTTCATGTCCTTGTCCTCGGTGTAGAATGTGTAGCCGTTGATATCGTACGCCTCATAGGTCATCAGGTTGTGCTCGGTGCCCTGTGACAAGGCGAATATGAGTTGTTCTTCGCGGAAGAATCCTCATGTAAAGGGTACGACAGAAGCTTCTGCTTGAACCAACGCGTGAAATATGAGTTGTGCTCTTTGATTATATCTCCGTCCGTCCTCTGTTGGCCTTGGTCATTGTACGTCTTCTCAATAAAGGTTTTGTGCTCTACCACCCAAGGATCGACCATGTCTATGTGTTGTAGCGCGACTAGGTTTGCTCTTTCAAAGTCGGTGAGTTGACCCTCGAAGTCGACATGCATTTCGCGGCGACCCTCACGATGACCCCATCCAGCGAGCCTGCCGAGGTGCCTGTTGACGGGCAGACCAACGGGGTTCTCGATGCCTAGATAATTCGTGTAGTAGGAGATGCACTCTTTGGTCAGAAAGCCCCTGGCTATGCTTCCCTCTGGACGTGACATGTTGCGAACGTATCCTTTGATGACACCATTCATCCTTTCGAACGGCATCATGCTGTGCAGGAACGTCGGCCCGAGTTGGATGATATCCTCCACGATATGGACTAGCAGATGCACCATAACGTCGAAGAATGCGGGCGGGAAGTACATGTCAAGCTCACATAGTATCACCACGATCTCTTCCTGTAGCCTTCTGAGTTACCTCACGCCAACCGACTTCCGAGAGATGACGTCGAAAAAGTTGCATAGGCCAAATAGCATTTCACGGACGTGCGCGTCCATGATCCCACGGATTGCAACTGGAAGTATCTGCGTCATCAGCACGTGACAGTCGTGAGACTTCATCCCGCTGAACTTATGCTTCGCTGAGTCTAGGTATTTGCTTATCTTCCCCGCGTAACCGTAAGGAAGTTTTACTCCTACGAGGCAGGTGAAAAACTGATCGATCTCCTCCTGACTTAGAGTGAAACACGCGGGAGGGAAGTCTTTTCCGGTATTCTTGGCCTTTTTGCCTTTGCGACGACTTTCCATGTCCTGCTTCGCCTCATCATCATCATCATTAGCGTGAAGCTCCTCCCTGATGCCCATTGATGTCAAGTCTGCCCTTGCTTTCGGCCCATCTTTGGTCCTCTCTGGCATGTTGAGCAGGGTACCAAGTAAACTCTCGCACACGTTCTTCGTGATATGCATGACATCAAGGCTGTGAGGCACACGGTGGATCTTCCAGTACGGCAAGTCCCAGAAAACAGACCTCGTTTTCCATACCTTCAGCAGCGGCTCTGGCGCCTTTCGCTTCTTTCCCGGCTCTAGCGCCTTTTGCTTCTTTCCCGGTAGTGGCCAATCTTTCCAATTTTTCAACAACTCGTCTATTTCCTCGTCGCTCCTCGTATGCGGGCGTCTTCGGGGTTCGGTTTCACCATCGAACAGATCCTTGCGTTTCCTCCACGGGTCATCGTCGCGAAGCCACCTTCGATGTCCCATGAACACGGTTTTCGAAGACCCGGGATCTCTATCTAGCAGGCGATACGTTGTGTCATCCATGCACCTGACGCATCCAGAAAATCCGTGGACCACCTGCCCCGCGAGATATCTGTAACCGAGATAGTCGTGCACCGTCATGAGTAGTGCGACTCTCATAGGGAAATATTCTTTCTCTGCGGCGTCCCACGTATTGGTTGGCGTTTTCCACAGTGTGTCTAGCTCCTCTTTCAGCAGCCCTAGATACAGATTGATGTCGTTCCCTGGTTGTTTCGGCCCTTCAATTAGCATACTCATGTGAATGTATTTCCTCTTCATGCACAACCAGGGGGGAAGGTTGTACATCCACACAAACACAGGCCAGGTGCTATGTGTGCTTCTCTGGCTGCCAAACAGATTGACTCCATCGGTGCTCGCGCCCAGCACGATATTCCTTGGATCCTTCCCAAATTCTGGGTGTTCGAAGTTCAACGCTTGCCACTGGCTCCCATCCTTAGGGTGACTCAACATCTTGTCTTATTTATTTATCTCCGGATCATTTGCGTCATCTTCTCGCTTCTTCTCCTCCCTATCCGCATGCCAACGCAGGAGCTTTACTACCTTAGGGTCCGCGAAATACCGCTGCAGACGAGGAGTGATCGGAAAGTACCACACCACTTTTCGAGGAGCTTTCTTCCTCTTCTTGTATCGAATGACGCCGCACACCGGACATATGGTAGACTCCGCGTGCTCGTCCCGATAAATGATGCAATTGTTCATGCACATATGGTATTTTACATGCAGTAAATCCAGAGGACATACGATTTTCTTCGCCTCCTCGAAACTGGTCGGGCACTTGTTCCCCTTGGGAAGACGTTCGTGCCAGAATGACATGTTCTCGTCGAAGCATGCGTCGGTCATTTTGTGTTTTACCTTCATCTCCAGAGCCATGAGCGTTACTTTCAAGCGGGTATCCTCGGGCCTGCATCCTTCATACAATGGAGTAACCGCGTCTATCTCCAGTTGATCCAGCTTGGCTTTCTCTCGGGCGGCAGCTCTTGCATTATCCGTCTGCTTGAGAAGCAGCTCTTGAATATGAGGGTCCTGCACCCAACCCATCGATGGTCCATCGTTGTCTGCTCCGGCATCTTCATCTTCATGATCATGCCCTTCGTCTGCTCCGGCATCTTCCTCATCATCATGTCCTGCATCTTCTACATGATGTTTGTGTACAGCATCACCGTCATGATCATGTCCTGGAGATTCTTCGTCTTCTCGCTCGCCCGAGCCGTGGTGGTTGTCTTGCTGCCCTTCCTCATTTCTTGCCCGGACCTCATGGACGACTTCATAGTCATTTTCATCACCTTGCTACCGATAGCCATCCATGAAACCATGCAAGAGCAGGTGATCCTGCACCTGCCCGGAATCCGGGTCCGCAATAAGGCTCTTCAGCTTGCATCTTCGACATGGACATCTTATCTCCGTCTCGTTCTATTGAAGCATCTCGGCCTTCACAGAGCTCAAAAACCTATTCACGATGCCTTCGGTCATCGTGCGGACCATGGTCGCCTGTGGGGTAGAGCAAAACGATATTTTAGAACCAAGAAAAAATTTGGCATGACTTTCCCTAAAAATAGGACAAAAAAGAATGCATAGTGCCAAAATTCTCGCCGAAACGGAAATGAATCAACATTCCGGCAAAATATTGGCAACTATCGCATTTCAAATACCGGTACCTGCAAACACAAACATATATGCAACACCACAAACATATGCAACACCACAAACATACATAGATCTAGCTAGTCCATAAAAAGTGCATGTGCACGTTGTTGGAGGGAGAAAAAAAAGTAGATCTACAACATAAAGATAGCTTCCCCCTTACTTACCTATCAAAAAAAGATAATTTAACCACTTAATTTGGATGAATCTATGGTGCAAATGAGGTGAGGAGGAGGAGGCAGCCGAGACAAGGTTGGAGGAGGAGGTGGAGAGAATGAAGTGTGGAAAGTGAGTGGGTAGGTGTGGCTGTCCAAAATATCTAGCTGGTTCCAGGTTACTAATGACGCACCACCTGCAAATGCGCCATTAGTAACCCTGGTTACTAATGGCGCACCTGCTGGTGGTGCGCCATTAGTAGTTTTGCAAAAAAATAAAAAAATATATACTAATGGCGCACCAGGGCACAGTGCGCCATTACTAGTTTAAACTAGTAATGGCGCACCTTCTGGTGGTGCGCCATTAGTAGTTTTGCAAAAAAAAAATATTGTAGTGGCGCACTCTGTGGCCGGTGCGCCATTAGTATTTTTGCAAGAAAAAAATTGTTATTAGTGGCGCATCATGTGTCTGGTGTGCCATTAGTGTCTTTCACACTAATGACGCACCAGCACATGGTGCGCCACTGCTATATAGTAGTGGCGCACCAGATGTCTGATGCGCCATTAGTGGCCATATCATCTATAGCCCTTTTCCTAGTAGTGATCTAACTCTTCACATACTCCAAGTCTAACTGTAACCAAATACACATATTTGACACAATTTTAACACTGGCTAGCAATACTATTTTGACTATGCGCTATTGCATTTTTAAGACCGGAGAAGTCTGGGAGGACCCGGACTTGCGCTACATATTAAACAAAGAGCTGGTCAAGTCAAATCAGTATCCAACTAAAAAGTAAAACTACAACATGGTCCCACATTTTTACAACAGGGTGCTCCTTGCATCACTGAGCTGTAGCTCCGATCCAATGTCGCCCTTCCTAGGACTGTATACCACTTGGGGCAACGAGGTCTCCGCTGCTCCACTGTCGGTTTTCTCCAAAAATGGATGCAATGCACGCAGAACTAAAGCCACATGCCTACTTTTTGACTTGCAGGTCGGGAGGAAGGAGCAGAAGCCCCACCGAACTTGGTGATGACCACCCGATGCCATCGCTTGCAGCAGCCGCTATTCAGCGACTGACGAGTAGCTTCTGAACAACAAACGTCACCGATGATAAGAACCATGATCGACTAATGTCATATCTGCCCTCCCACCTCCCACCATCGCAGTGGCTTGAAGGGAGTCACGAAGGGAAAGATCCGTCTTCCAGAACTTCAAGCTTATTGCACACGAGATTCGCCGTCTTCCACCATGAAAGAAAGATGTCTAGGATATTTTGACACGGTTGGGTGCATCTTGGATGCGCCAAGGGCAACCACGACGGCATGCACCATTAAACCGGACCACAATGACGTAAAACTACCAAACTATACATAGTGATGGCCTGACCTCCCCTCTCACATCCCCACTCCGGTCAGCGGAGATGCCGAGGAAGAAGGGAAAGTGTCGAGCTAGGGCTGCCAACTACCAAAGAGACAAGGAGAGAGACATTAAGTGAAGGGAATGAGAGCCAAACGTGTTTTGCTATGGTTGGCATGTCGTATATGATGAAAGCACACTTTTTCATAAGTATGTAGAAATAAATCAGTGGTCGAACAAGCGACATGATCGATGGGTTTACATTTGTAGAAAGAAAGTAAACACAAACCATTGTGTTTCCAACACCATTATGGTGTCTATGTCTTGCCTTACCGTAGGGTTGGTGACGAGGAGTTGGCCGATGCAGAGTCGAGGTCAATGTCGGAGTAGAGGTGCACAGGGATGATGGGCAGTGGGTAACACAACCCAATTAGTGGTTGGCATAAAAAACGAATCGGTGGTCGAACAAACGCCAGGGAGAAAAACTGATGAAGGGAGCAAAAAAAAAAGACTCTCAAGGGCACAACCGACCAACATAATTGGCAAATGATCGCGAAATACGGGTTGTGCAACCCATGGTGAAAATCATGTAGATCGATTTTCCCGGAAGAAACACGGTATGGAAGTTGTGCTGGAGCTAGGTTTAAAATCTTGCGGTGGATACCATGAAAAAAGCTGTGAGTTGATGTAATGTGGTGTGTGTTTTGCATTGAGCCACTTGAACAATTTATAGTAAAATACAAGATTTGGTGGGCATGAAGTCTATCAAGGTGATATACATACTACTCCCTCCGTCTAAAATCAGTTGCACTAAGATTGAACCATCCAAATGCCATGTCAGATTTTATCCTGACATCTATCACATGACTTAGGAAAATTGCTTTATATGGAAGGCAGTGAACAATGATATGTTTCAATGAACTTTCGACAATTGATTTAGAGAGATTGTGGAATAATAGATCCTCTAGAAATTCAACTAAGTGGAACACCCTATATGATGCACCGACACAGGAAAGCTACGCGCACAAGTAAACAAGCTCGCAAGTAATAGCAAAAATTAGTGCCAATGAGTGAGATAACCAAAGCGATGAAGAAGGATTTATCATGAAATTCACGTTCTTGGCAACAATGCTAGTCCCTTTGGAGAGGTGGAGGCCTATAAAATCCCTCAAATAAAATGGATATCTCACGCTTGTTCTCGGAGAGCCTCAGACAATGAATGCTCAAGCTCCCTCCACTAGTGGTAGTTCATGGGCGAACTCCAAAACCTCGCAAACTCAGGATCACATATCTACAAATTGGAAGTTCATGATGACGCCAGCCTAGGGTTTCAACAAACCCAAAAGTAACAAGTAGCAAACAGAATCGGCAGGATTTAAGATTGGCTTGGTAGAATCACAAATCTGGGTTTCCTCTTTCTTTTTCTCTTAAGATAAGAAATCAAACTTTGGTTAATTAGAGAGGAAAGAAGTAAATCCTGAAGGCGACAACAATGGTGTGGATATCGTAGATCTGGTAAGACACATCCCACTTGGGGACGAAGGGGATATATGCATGTCTAAAAGGATATGCCCGTTACTCAGCATTTCAGGCAAACCTAGAGTTTCCCAGGCAGTTCAAAACTCTGAGATCCATCTGAGAAATACTCCAGATTATCATGTGCAGTTCTAGACAACCCTGAAGCCTAGCCTAGATCAAGTCCAGAGGTTTTGGGCCAAAAATGCTAGTAACGAGCACATTATAGTGGACACTTTTTTTGGCTTTAGCACAAGTGTTTGGGCTGTTGATAGGATTTATTTTAGCATAGATCCTCGCTCATTCCTCGTGCGACCCATCTTAATGTGCAGTGGTCGTAGTGACTCACATAACGCAGAGAGAAGTGTAAATCAAATAGACACCATCCCTTTATTCTTTTTTACTATGGGTGGTCTGCGAGCATTGTTGTTTCTGTAGGGGAACGTAGCATGTAATTTTAAAAAAATTCCTACGCTCAGGCAAGATCTATCTAGGAGATGCATAAAAACAAGAGGGGGAGAGTGTGTCTATGTACCCTCCTAGACCGTAAGCGGAAGCGTTTGACAATGTGGTTGATGTAGTCGAACTTCTTCTAGCTTCGACCGATCAAGTACCAAAGTACGGCACCTCCGAGTTCTGCACACATTCAACTCGGTGACGTCCCTCGCCTTCTTGATCCAGCAAGACGTTGAGGTAGTGGATGAGTTCTGTCAGCACGATGGCTTGGTGACGGTGATGGTGAAGTGATCCCTGCAGGGCTTCACCTAAGCACTATGAAGATATGACCGTGGGAGTAAACGGTGAAGGGGGACGCCGCACACGGCTAACAATTGTCTGGGGTGTGCTAGGGCGCCCCTCTCACATATATACAGGTTGGAGGGGGGGAACGCAGCCATGGGGCGCCCCAAGTAGGATCCGAATCCTACTTCAGGGTTTCCCAAGTGCCCCCCCTTCCATAAATTGCCGGAGGGGGAAGGAAAGGGGGAACAAGGAATTAGTACTTCCTACTTTTCCTTTTCCCATTGTCCTCTTTCCTTATCCTCTTTGGCCGGTCCATATGGGGGGCGCGCCAGCCCCTTGTGGCTGGTGTCTTTCCCCTCTTGGCCCAATAGGCCCATATCTTTTGTCGGGGGTTCCCATAACCCCTCCAGTACTCCGATATGTACCCGGTACCCTTCGAAACACTTTCGGTGTCCGAATACTATCATCCTATATATCAATCTTTACCTCTCGACCATTTCAGAGACTCCTCGTCATGTCCGTTATCTCATCAGGGACTCCAAACAACATTCAGTCACCAAATCACATAACTCATATAATACAATATCGTCATAGAACATTAAGCGTGCGGACCCTACGGGTTCGAGAACTATGTAGAGACATGACCGAGACACCACTCTGGTCAATAACCAATAACGGAACCTGGATGCTCATATTGGCTCCCACATATTCTATGAAGATCTTTATCGGTCAAACCGTTATGACAACATACGTTATTCCCTTTGTCATCGGTATGTTACTTGCCTGAGATTCGATCGTCCTTATCTTCATACCTAGTTGAATCTCGTTACCGGCAAGTCTCTTTACTCGTTCCATAATACATCATCCTGCAACTAACTCATTAGTCACTTTGCTTGCAAGGCTTCTTATGGGGTGAATTGCCGAGAGGGCCCAGAGATACCTCTCCGATACTCGGAGTGACAAATCCTAATCTCGATCTATGTCAACCCAACAAACACCTTTGGAGATACCTATAGAGCATCTTTATAATCACCCAGTTACGTTGTGACGTTTGATAGCACACAAGGCATTCCTACGGTATCCGGGAGTTGCATAATCTCATAGTGGAAGAAATATGTATTTGACATGAAGAAAGCAATGGAAATAAACTGAATGATCATAATGCTAAGCTAACGAATGGGTCTTGTCCATCACATCATTCTCCTAATGATGTGATCATGTTCATTAAATGATAACACATGTGTAGGTTAGGAAACTTAATCATCTTTGATCAACGAGCTAGTCTAGTAGAGGCTTACTAGGGACACAGTGTTTTGTCTATGTATCCACACATGTATCAAGTTTCCGGCTAATGCAATTCTAGCATGAATAATAAACATTTATCATGATATAAGGAAATATAAAATAACAACTTTATTATTGCCTCTAGGGCATATTTTCTTCAGTCTCCCACTTGCACTAGATAATCTAGTTCACATCGCCATGTGATTTAACACCAATAGTTCACTACAAGAAATATGTCAACTTGTGACCTTGACTATTGGTCACTGAAAGGTCATTGTTTTTCATTTGCGACCTTTTTGTGACCAAAAACAGAAGGTCAAAAGCTGGCGGTCGTAAACTGACATTCACGACCTTCTCTATGAGAAGGTCGTAGACGTTTACGACCAAAACAGAAGGTCGTTGAATCCATGACCTTTTGTTTTGGTCACTAGCTGTCTGCCCAGGCCACGTCGGATCTGACGTGGCAATCTGACGTGGCAACACTGCGACCAATTGAAAATGTCACTGATAAGATTCAGCCCGGTCCGATTCAGTGTTTTACATGGGCCGAGCCCAACAATTCAGCCTATTTGTATTTTTTTCATGGTCAACTAAATGGGCCAAGCCAAAGTTTACGACCTTTTTATTTTCTGGGCCCTTTCCTTTTTCTAGTAAATTTCTATTTTTGTTAGCCTTTCCATTTTGTTTTTGCTGGCCTTTTCATTTTGTTTTTTTAACTTTTGGCAGAATTATTATTATTTTCGCTATTTTAAATGAAATAAACAATTCCACAACAACATCATAGTACAACTTTAAGCATAAAAATTGGAAAACAAATATTTAACCAATATATATTGTTGAGAAATTTTCATAATTTTGCTATCAAAGCAGGATGTACACAAGAATACAAGTTTTTTATCAAAGCAACATTTCAAACGTACATCTTCACATGATCCCAGCAACGAAAAAACATCATACATAATTTTTTTACAATATGCCATATGGCTCAGATCACATAGCACATGACATCCAGGTTCAAATGATCCCAACAACAAAAAAACATCACCAGCACAGTATACTACCTGCACATTCAAAGAGAACAAACTATATGTCAAAAGAGAACCGAGGAGAAAATATCCACTAAAAGAAAGCAGATAGTATACTTAGTAATTACTACAAATTTGCTCACTGGATACACACACACACACACACACTCACTTTGCATATACTTTTGAAAGTAACTACAGATTCAAGTAAACTGCAGAGTTATATCAAGACTAAGATAGAAGGAGAACGGGTGAGGCAATGCAGCAGGGAAAAACAGTGAAGATAGTTCTTGAATTTCAGTGAAGATAGTTCACCTTCTATGTGTACAATACATATGACACCAGTAGGTCAGAAGATAATACACCAAATGTGCATGAAAGACAATACAGTAAACACCATCTTGTTTATAGTAAGTACCATGTCTCTAGCACATCATCTCATTTAAAGAATGCATTCACGCAAGAACAACTTGGCATTTTCACAGTTAACACCATCATGTACAACAACAAGCTGCTCCAGGCTGGCCAATTGACTGATACTACTGGATAAGCAAAGCAAACTACTACTAAAACAAGAACCAGACATGGCAAGGAAAGTACCAGCATTTTACTCATAGCAAAGCAAACTACTACCAAAACAAGAATCCACAAGCAAACCCATCTCGCAGCACCACCAGTTTGAACGAACAGACAGAGGCGGATGGGGGACGGTGCGGAAATGAAACGCTTACCAGGAGACCTGCTTGACAGAGCCCTTTGCCCCAATGCTTGCATGGAGCTGGAGCATCACACACATAACAGTAGCACTGCACATGAAAAAGAGAATAGCAACGAGGCCGCATTACAAACGCTCTGTTGTCAACTCTGCCATTGTAATCATATTACAAACAGGATCATATTACAAATGCTATGTTGTTAACAGGATCATAAGCATGTGTATGAGTAAAATCAAAGAGGATAAGAAGATATGTTTAGTTACAGTCTTACAATTGATGCTTTGTAACTACAGATAACTAAAAATGAGTATAGTAGATGTACATAATTTGTAGGCTCCATTTGTAACTGCAGTACTCCTTTCATTTGTTCGAAATTTTCAGTAGATGTCACAGTAGCATGATAAAAATTTCAATTGAAACTAAAGATGCAGTACACTAAATTACTCAAGCCTTGCTAAACAACAAGTCTTACAGTAAACAACAGGATACCATGATCTATGTTAGTAAGTGTATGCAACTCAAGGCAACAGTAATGTCAACTTAACATTAATACATCTTGTTCAAAAAATGAAAAGCAGACTATAGTGCAGCAGCAACCATGAGGGCTTCCTTGTCCACCTGCAGCAGCAGCATCTTGTACAGATCAAATCAACCTGCACCCAAAGAAAACACATGAGGAATCAGAGGGAGGCAGGGGAGATGAAGATAAGATGCAACAACTAAATCAGACAAGGACCAAACTAATAAGTTGTGGCAGTGTAACATGGCATTCCCAATAACTGCACTTAACAATAACATCCCCTGTATAGTAGTAACCAGGGAATTAATAAATTTGAATAGATATTCTGAAACTAAGAATTTCAGATTGAAATAATTTTCCAGAATAAGATTGCAAAGCTGAAAAAGCAAGGACATCACAGAATATTTGATTGCAACATTCCACAGGGTTGGAAAGCAGCTCGACATGTTTCTCAGACAAGAAAAACATTACAACTAATTAATCGCTGCTCCGAAACAAGCAAACATGCTACTGATGCATGACAATATTTGTGTCAAAGAGTCTCTGCAAGAAGTTACTCCTAATGCTACTGATGCAAAACTACTCCTAATGGACTGCTACAGCTATATTGCAAGAAGTTACAACTATACTCCATGTACTGCTGTCCAGGAGTATTCCAATTCATCTTTTATAAAAATGTTCAAGCATTGACTGAAAAAGGAATGCAAAAAGGGATGCAGTACCCGGCCGTACTCTAGTGGAGAGCATCCGCCAAAAGGAAACAAAGATAATGGCTAAAAAAATCACTCCAGTTTATACTCCTCTTTTAGCAGTACAGATTATAGCTAATGCAACATCATGGGAGCTGATGTCCAGGAGTATTTGCAAATGATACAGCATCATGGAGTATAGAGTAAGCCAGCAAGCAAGCAAGCAATCAAGCAATCATGGGAGCAAGCAAGCAATCAAGCAAACATGGATAACATGTTTTAGCAGTACAGGTTATAGAGTAAGAAAGCAAGCAATCATGGGAGCTGATGCTGCCAGTTAATATCAGCACATGACAAGACAAAAAGGATGGCATCAACAACATACTAACACCTAAACTGATACTAAATTGATGGAGTCCCATCCATCCATGAGAGAAGAAAGTGCCTTTGGTTGATAAAGAGAAGAGAACACTTCCTCTTTCTGGGATCAAACCAGAGGATACCAACCCATTCACCAATTTGCAGGTTGTGTAGCTCGAGGTCATGGTGCCAGACACTGCGTCCATGGCAAAAAGCAACGCCCTTGCAAAGCTGGTACACCATGATCAACGTCCGCGTCCGTGAGGTGCGCCTTGGCGCTCCCGGCCTCCACGTACCTACCAAAAGACCCATTCAGAATTCAGATCACACCTACACACGGCGAACCATTCAAATTCGAACCAACTCAAAGAAGAGCAAGCCACATTGGGTACACTACAATATAGTTGAGATGCAAATACCAAGTCCTAGTTCAGTTCTACTCAAAGAGAAAGATGATGATACATATTTTAAGCTTAGCCTCCCTGTTATATTAGTCTTAAAAACAGATTGTAAGCTTGGCTGGCATGGTACATAGAGACAACACCGCTGACTTCCCATTTTATTTGATGAGACCTGAACCAGCAAGGAGCAAGCGATGCAAGCAGAACATGCAAATTGCTCCGACGAGAAGAGATACAAAATTGCTAAACGACACTTCAATTAGTAGCATGCACGCTATTTCCTCTAAAACATAGCAATAGTCCTTCTCCACAACGCATATTAGACATCCGGAGTGTACATAGTAAACAAACTAGCATCTATTCCCGAAATCACAAGAGAGTAGAAGAGATGGATGCACACCCAGAGATCGGTAGCGCAACTTATTCAGTTAAGACAATGGCTTGGTGAACTTATTCAGAACACACATCTTACTTCAGGTAAAGTTAATACAGTAGCAGAACTGACCCGATCGGCATCGGCAATCACTCCGGCATCCAGGCTATCATCCACCCACAGCTCACTTACGACCTTCTTCCCGCCCTCCCGTGCCGCCACGCACACTGGATCATCCTGCACGCAATTCAGTTGAAGAACAAACACCACTGAACCAAGTCAGCGAGAAATGGCCCCAACGAAACCCCCCGGAAGAGTAGAGGAAGTGGGAACTCACGTAGACGAGGCCGAAGACGACGACGTGAGTGCACCCCACCGCACCATGCCCGCCGGCGTCGGCGCCGCCGCGCCGCACCATCTCGGACTGGTACTGCCAGACGCGGGGACCTCACACGATGAGACGGGCCGAATCGGGCCAAACCAGCACGGAACCAAAATGAAAAGGGGGGCGTGGCAGCGGGAACCGCGTCGAGGTGGGCGGGCAGGCGGGCGCACCTGGGACTCGGAGGCGGGGTCGAAGCCGACGAGCGCGAAGCGCACACCCGCGAAGAGGCGCTCGCCGCGGTCGCCGGCGCTGGCGCCGTCGTCCTCGCCGTCGTGCGGCCGCATAGAGGGGGATCCGGGTCAGAGGGACGGGGCGGCGGGTAGGGTTCGAGGATTTGGGATTGGTCCGTTCGTTGGTGCGCGAGGGTGGGGGCGGCAGCTGTGCGGGAGAAGGGCAGCGAGGTCACCGGCAGGGAAGCCCAGCGCCAGTGGAGATGAGGGGCGGCGGCGGCCACGGGATCGAGGAAGAGGGCAGAGGAAGTGGGTTGGGCTTGGGAGGAAGACGAGGGAAGGATGGGATCGGGGTGGGTGGCGGCGATGATGTGGGAGAGGGTGGCTGCTAGGGTTTGGGTTGGGTTGGGTTGAGAGGGGACCTGAGAGACGTTGGATCCGTCGGATGTGGACGGTCTAGATCGGCTAAGGGGGGTGATCCGTGTGAAGAGCTCTGATTGGTTCAGAAAAATAATGATTTAGAATAATTTCTAAGTACTAAAACTAAGAGGGTTTTGTGAAGTAGCTATCAAAAGTATTTTGCAAAATGGCACAACTAAAATTTTCTATCAATTTAGACCATATTTTATGGATGATAGCCAGTTTGCATGCAATTTTTTTTATCTTCGTAGCTATTTTTAATCATTATTCGAGTGCCCAAAATGAGTTTTTTTGTGAAGAGCCTACCAAAAAATTGTTGCAAAATTGTACCAAATCAATTTTCTAAAATACTAGGACATATTTAAACCACAATTGACCAAATGGTTGGGTGTAAAAAGTTTTGATCCACATCTCATGAAAAAGACAAATTCCCGCCGATTCAGTTGGAAGCGGGTCAAATTTGAACTATAGCTGCCTCGTACTTATCTCTTTATTTTTTCCAAAAAACATTTCTAGGTACATAAGTGTCTATTTAATCAGAGAAACATCAAAAAATTTCCAAGATTCAACCACTAGCTAGGAACGGTCAAGCCCGCCGTTTTGACCGCATTTTAAAACGGGCATAAAAAATTCAAAAAAAATCAAAAAATTGGAAAACCTTCGCATTGTGTACCCAGAATTGCACTATATATTAAACAAAGAGACATTCAACCCACATCAGTACCCGACTGGAAAGTAAAACTACAACATGGTGTGAAATTTTATAAGAACCCTAGATGTAATACTTAGATTGAATTTGGTCCTCCTCACACAACTAAGCTCCAGCTCCAATCTAACGTTGCCATTGCCAGGAACTATATACCACTTGGGGCAATGAGGTCTCCGCTGCTCCACTGTCAGCTCTTGCCAGAAATGGTTGTAGCGGACGCAGAACTACAGCTCAAGCGCCTCCTTTTTGACCTACAGCTCAGGAGGAACAAATGGAACTCGCACCGAACTTGGTGGCAACCACCTAATGCCATCGCTTGCAGCAACAGCTATTTGGCTAGACGAAACAGTAGTGCGGTGGGGAAGATTGAAGCGCTTCCGAACAACAAACACGGCCAATGATAAGCACCATGATCGACCAAGGCCAGATCTCACACATCCCACCTCCACCACCTCACTCCTCCCACCTCGATGTGGCTTGAAGAGAGATGGGAAGGGAAAGGCACGTCTTCCTGAGATTAGCCGTCCTCCACCATGGGAGAAAGCTATGCAGGAGACCTCGCCACCATTGGACATAGCTTGGGTGCACCAGGGACAATCCCAACAACATACACCACCAAGCTAGACCACAACCACCTAAACCTACCCAAATTGTACATAGTGATGGCCTGACCACCCCTCCCATCCCCACTCTGGCCAACGGGGCCGCCGAAGAAGGTGCGGGTTGTCGGTCTAGGGCTAGCAACTCTTACAGAGATAAGAAGAAGAAAACTGCGTGTAAAACATTTTTTGTGTAAAAAAAAGGTGTTAGACAAGGAGACCCCCTTTCACTCCTGCTTTTTGTGTTAGTTGCTGGCATTTTGCAATCTATTATGAATGATGCCATGCACACCAACCTGATTTAAAAACATTTGGAAGCTCACCCTTGCCCTGACATTCCAGCGATACACTATGAAGATGACACTGTGCTTATCATGCCTGCACGTGGCTCCCAAATAGAGCAACTAAAAAAATCTTCTCCTTCATTTCACTGTTTTTACTGGTCTGAGAGTAAATTTTGAAAATTCTGCTATGGTTCCAATTAATACCGGCCCTGATAAATTGAACATTTTGGCTGCCATTTTGGGTTACACCATTCGAAGTTTTCCATTCACCTATCTTGGTATTCCACTCGGTCTTACCAAGCAAAAATTAGAAGACTTTGTGCCAATTATTAGAAGAATTTACAAAAGGCTTGCTGGCTGCTCAACCTTTTTTATTTTATGGAGACAAGAACACTTTGATTAAATCAGTCTTCACTAGTCTTTCCACATTCTTCATGTGCACACTGGATCTACTGCTGGCATTGTAGGGCAAATCAACAAATACCTGAGACACTACTTCTTCTGGAGAAAATATGGCATGGAGGATAGAGGTACATCTCTTATCTCTTGGAATAAAGTCTGCATTCCCAAGGAGTAAGGAGGATTGGGAGTCTACACATTACCACCCACAATAAATGCCTCCTTATGAAACATATCCACAAATTCTTGCATCATGGAGATTTACGTTGGGTGAAACTTATTTGGGAGTCATACTATACTGATGGTGCTACCACAAATAGACCCATGAGATCTTTCTCTGGTGGAAGAGCATTCTTAAATTGCTCCCTCAATTCAAGCTTTTAACAAAAGGAGAAACTGAGCTGGGAAACACCATTGCATTTTGGCAAGACAAATGAGGACATGGCACAATTGAAGATAGATTCCCAGAACTTATCTCTTTTTCCTTCAAGGAGAACATGGATGTTCAAGAGTTCTTTCAAGCAGAATATTATCTGGAAAACTTCCATACTCCACTCTCAACCCAGGCACACCTTCAGTTCCAAGAACTTCAAATCATTACCCAGGAAGTCCACGCCTCAAATCATTCTGATAGATAGATATATCCTTTGGGGTCGAATTTCTCATCCATCAAGCCCTATAAAGAACTGACAAAAGGAGACCCCTCCCCCCCCCCCCTCCCCCCAATTTTTTTAAGAAGATCTCAAAAAATGCTGCTATGCTCAGATACAAAATTTTCTTTTGGCTGATGATGCATGATAGAGTAAATTCAAGGAACCTGTTGCATAGGAAATCTTTCCACCTACCATCGTATAATGCACCTTTTTGGGGGCTGTGATCTTGCTCTTAGCTATTGAGAATCCATTCTTAGACGCAGAGTAAGAGGTATTTCCATCTATGATGAGATCATGCTCCTGACACAAGCCTTGCCTACCTCGATTTCTAGGAAATATCTATCATGGGTTGCTAGAATATTTGGATGAAAAGAAATGGTAAAATCTTCAAGGCATAGCCTCCATCAGTGCACTCATGGAGAAGATTACTCAAGGCTGATCTGCTATTGCTCAGCCATAGAATCAAGACCAGATTTGAAGCTCAATTATCGAGTTCGATTGAAAAGTTTTTTTAACTAGTTTACCATGTTACCAATGGATTTTACTAGAACTGAAGTCCGTTGAACTTTTGTTTTCTTTCTGTAGCTTAATTTTGTAAATATTGAACTTTATTTTAATACATATACCACAGAATGATTGTTCTATGGGTTTGGTTCTATAAAAGGAGAGAGAAATGAAGCGAAGGAATGAGAACCAAATGTGCGCTACCATTGTTGGCATGTTGTACATGATGTAAGCACACTCTTTCATAAGTATGATTTAGCCATGGACATGATCGATGGGTTTACATTTATAGAAAGAAAAATAAACTTATGCTGTTGTGTTCCCAACATCGTTATGGTGCCTATGTTTGGCCTTGCCGCAGCCCGCGAGGTTGGTGAGGAGGAGTTGACCTGTGTAGAATGGATGCCGGTATTGGAGTAGAGCTGCACAAGGACGATGGGCAGTGGGTAACACAACCCAATGTATGACCGGCGAACCAAAAAAAGGAATCGGATGTCGAACAATTGACAGATATGATCCCTAGATGTATACAAACTATACCTAAAAGTAGTAAAATATAGTTATATGTACACAAACTATAGAAGCTGTGATGTCAACGCTAGAAATTTAGCTTGTACGTACACAAACTATACCTAAAAGTGCTAAAACATAGGCGGTAACCCTTAATTCCATGATGTCGTCTGACATCATAGTTACCCTTTAGCACCGGCACTGCCGGCATCCATTGGGTCCATGGCTTCCACACTAGTATTGTGAAGATATGAAGACATAAGTTGATGTTCGGCTGGTGGGTTTTATTGCCGTTTCACTTAGTCATGCAATGGCTCTTGCCTTATTTCTCATAGGTGGTAAATGTGTCAGTCTCTACAAATATATTCTAAGACATGACATCTCGTTAGAAATCTTTTCAGAAGAGGATATGGTCCAATTTTCTTGGTCGATTCTCCTAGAATCTTAAGAATCAGGTCTTCCCCAGCTTCTCTCAAAATCTTAAACTCATGTATTTTTTACAATTCTAACTAGTTAGGATGTAAACAACTAGAAATATCAAGAAAATGTGAGTTTAAGATTCCGAGAGAAGCTGGGTGGAGGGTCGATTCTCAAGATTCTGGGAGAATCGGCCAAAAGAATTGGGCCATACTCTGTCAGCATATTATTTTGGACTGCTGGCATGAAAGTTCAGGTCCACCCAACTCCGTCTGACCCCTTTCTCTCTCAAGAACACTATTTTATCACGTACTCTTTCTATTCACTATTATAAGATATTTCAACTTTTTTTCTATGTTCTTTAATTAAGAAACTTTTTTCTAAGTCCAATGTATATACTAGAATTATAAATGCATTAAAGTGTATTTGTTCACTCATTTTAGTCTTTATGTAGTCCAGATTAAAATATTCAAAGATCAGAGGGAGTACTGCTTAGTGATACGGAGTATGTCTTTTGCTCAGTTTGAGGCGAGTAGCTAGTGCCAAGTTTAGTTAGAGCATCTACAGCCGGGCGCTTGAAACCTGCCTCTCATACTCCCGGGCGGGCCGCCCGGTCACGATTTTTCAACCCAGATGAGCTCCTTAAACAGGCCTCAGACGCCTAGACTGACCGGCACCCCTCATATCCAGCACAAATATGGGACGTATATGGGGGCGCCCGGGCACGCCCGACGTGCCTTTCCCGCACCCGGACCCTCGCCGTCCTCCACCCTTGCTCCCAATCCCCACCACTGGTCCCGATCTACCGCCGGAGATGTTGTCCAGCCCTACCCAGACAACTGCGACAGTTTTGGTGACACCGGCAGCGAGAAAGGGAGGCAGCAACGCAGAGAGGTTCATACATGGTGGAGCACTGTCTCCTCCGCCACGCCCGGATTCCCACCCCCCCTCCGTCTGAGCACCGACACGGATTACACCGTCCAACCCCGTTGGGACAGAGGAAGATTCGATGGCCGGCCGGGCCATTCCGCAGAGCTTTCCACCCACACAGATGACGGCGGTCGGCGTATGTGACTCGTCGCAGCTCGTTCGGGCGCGGATGAGCACGGGCACCGGCAGTGCCCGGGCTGCCCTCGACATGTTCGACGGAATGACCGAGCAAGAGTTGGTGCGTTTTCTTTGCTCCTGTCAGATCAGATTTTTGCATAGATCGCTAGTTCATTTCACACATGATGAATGCTTGCAAACCATAATCATGTGGGAGCCGTTCTTGTCAAACATGATCAATGACAATGAAGATTCGACCGAAATGGAGTATGAATTGGAGGCCACCACCGCATTTGAAGTTGGGACAACATCCGAACCCAATCCGAGCAAGAAGAAGAAGAAGAAGACCAAGGCAGCGAAGGCGAGAGGTCCGACATTCTCAAGATTTGAGGATATCTTGTTGGTTAAAGCTTGGTTGGTCACAATGATGGATCCAGTATGCGGCACCGAGCAAAAGGGGAACAAGTATTGGAAGAAAATTTGGAAGGAGTATCATGAACAAAAGGAGTATGTGGAGACGCATCTTATAGTGACCACCCGCAGTGTAGCATCTCGCCAACATCGTTGGGGGATCATCCAAGGGGAAGTGAACAAGTACGTCGGCTACTACTCACAAGTGACCAAACACCCTCAAAGTGGGATGGGAGTGGCAACTCACTTAAGCTCAATTGCTTCATCTTGTCGTCATTTGCATATGCTTCTTGGGTTTGCATTCTCGTGCTCATACGTATGTTGTTTTCTAGAAGGCGGTGGAGTCCACTTTGTATCACGAGGTGGAGAAGAAGCCCTTTCCTAGCCATTGTTGCATCATATTGAATGGCAAGCCGAAGTGGAACCAACTTGTGGTTGATCTCAAGTCCGGCAAGAAGAGGAATGATGGCTCAAGCTCAAACCAATCAATTGGGTTGGACAATGAAGAGGATGATGTTGTCGTGACGAATGGAAAAGCCAATGTGCCAAAGGATAACCGCCAAGTCATAGGAAACAAGTGGGAGAAGGCACGTGGCTCCCGTGACGCCGCGGCTATAAAAATATCGTCCACATGGACGGGCATTTTTTCGGCAAGGGAGAACAACAAGGAGGAGAGGTGGATGCGCAAAAGGAAATGATGGAGTGGGACCGAAAGAGGGCGGAGAAGAATCTCGAAATTAAGAGGGAGAAGATCGAGTTGGAGAAGCAACAAGAGGCGATCAAATGGGAACTAGAGAAGGCCAAGACATTTGGCGACATAGAGCTTCAGAATGAGAGGTTGCAACTCGCATGAGACGTGGAGGATGCGAGGATCATGTTGGCGGACAAAACCCCTGGAGGAGCATGCGAAGAAGTGGCTTGCGCACAAGAAGAAGGAGATCAACGACCGTAGAGAGTATGATGCAGGCGGAGGAGGCAGCCCGGGTGTAGGCAGAGCAGGCAGCCCAGATGCAGGGGGAGCAAGACGCATGTCGCCTGGAGCACGACGCATTCCGCTCGGCGCAGGCGCCCGGCCAGTGATCCTAGGCCATCCGTCAAGCTCGGACATTGATTTCATTTTGGCATGTCAGGTTTGTTGAACTATGATTTGCTTTGATTTGTTTCAAACTTTTAATTTTGGACAATTTTTGTATCGTATAATTGATGTGCATGGATTTGAGGATCAAAATTTGAGGTATGTGATGCGCGACGTAACATACGAGGGACCGGTGGACGCTGTCCGCGGATGCGCCCGCAAGCGTATAGGGGGGCAGATTTGCCAAGTCCCTCTTAATCCCAAGGTAGGTTCAGCAATTTCATGAAATTCCACGTGATGGACACATTCTCAGGGAGTCAAAAAACAAGCCTTACATAAAATTGGTCGTGTTTGCATGACGAAGTTCCACAAAATGTAAAAAGGAAGTCAACATGAATTTTAAAGTAATTCAAATGACTTCTACCCATGCTGCTGTCTCAAGCCAGTTGCTTGTTCCGCAAGCGCATTCACGTCATAATCACACTCGGTGGCTGCTGGAAGTGGATTTGTACAAGGTTATGGACCAATTGGAGGCCCAGACACCGGGGCAGGAGGCGGCGGCCCTGGCCGCAAGAAGTCTACCTGCAAGAGTTTCCGCCCGCTGGTGTGCAGTTGGCCCCAACGAGCACCGCCGTCATCAAGTGTCGCCGGCAGCACCGCCCAATCTCCTGTAGCTGTAGTACATACCGACAGGGATGAAGCTAGAAAAAATTGTCATTGGGGTCAACCAATGTCCAATGCCTACTACAGCACATGCTATGGTGTGACTCACGCTGAGAGCAATATAAAGAGCAAAAACCAAAAATATGCCCACTATAACACAAATAGAAATATCATCCAAGGGCGACATGAAGAGCGAAAATACGCAATGAGCCAATGATAAACTAGTATCATAATAATACGATTGTCATACCAAGTACTGATTCCGCAAAGTCATAAAATCATTTGTTTACATATTCAGAGAAAATAAGCAAAAAAACGATGACTTCCTGAAAAGGATGAACAAAAGTAATATATTATATTCACAACAACGGTGTGTAAGAAATAATATAGAGAATAAATAGCAGAAACAAAAAGTTAAAGTGATGTTAGACTCACATTTTATAACATGCCTTCTCGATCTCCCATCTTCTTAAATAGATCAATTACGGCGTCATTTGTAATGGTAGCAAATATATCTTTCTCCACATAGCAAATCAAGCAATCACTCATGAACTGGTCACCCATTTTGTTGCGTAAAACACTCTTCACAATATTCATTGCTGAAAAGCATCTCTCCACTGACGCTGTGGCAACCGGCAAAATTAGCACTAGCTTTAGAAGTTGATACACCAAAGGGAAAGCAAGATGCTTCTTAGTATCCACCAACTTTTTAGCAAGATCCGCAATGCCATCCAAATTGGCAAATCTTTGGTCTGCTCGGACATTGTCAATGTAAATCCGAAGTTCATGTCCAAGATCCATCAATTTTGATGAATCGAAATCCTCAGGATAAAACTCAGCTAGCTTCAACAAACTCTCCAAGTTAAAAGCAGCGAAAGAGTTTTTTGGGTTGAAAGAAGCCATGTGAATAAGCAATGCAGAATTTACTTCATTGAATCTGTCATCAAACTCTCGAAGTTGCCAATCAATAACAGTGTTAAGACACTCTATTTGATAATGATGCAGGTTTGTTATATTGGTTCTTTTTCGTGTATTATGTCGATTGACATATTCATCTTGCATGCTTAGCTTTGGAATGTCATGTTCTTCACAGAATGCATATACCTTCTCCAAAAGTGATTCCCACCCATCATCTCTTAGTTGTTGTAGATCATTCCTTGTTGACTTCACACATGACATTGCATTCAAGATATCTTGATCCTTTTGTTGCAATGCTTGTGACAGAGTGTTGGCACTCCCTAATATATGGAACATCATGTGCAAATAGAACACAAAATCAAAGGTTCCAAAATATGATAGAAGACCACTTGCTTCACTTTTCTTGGAATCTTTCTTGCCTTCTTTTGATACATACTTGAGGACACTGACAATTGATGGGAACAACTGAATTAGGCTTGAGAGGGTTCTATAGTGAGAACCCCAATGGGTGTCTCCCGTCCTTTGAAGTGATTGATCTTGATTCAACCCTGTGCCGGTACTAATTCGCCCACTACTTATGGCTTTTTTCACATTCTCTCTATTAGTCTCTCTGATCATGTCTTTTCTTTTGCAAGAAGCTCCAACCACATTAAACAGAAGAGAAATCATGTAAAAGAAATCTGCAATATCTTCATTCTTCTTTGAAATTGCTACGATAACCAATTGGAGTTGGTGAGCAAAACAATGCACGTAATATGCTGACTTATTCTCTTCCAGAATTTTAGGTTTCAAACCATTGAACTCACCCCTCATATTGCTCGCCCCGTCATAGCATTGCCCTCTAACTTGTTTGAAGCTTAATCCAATATCAACAAGCAATTTCTCAAGGGCTGACTTGAGACACGTTGCCGATGTTTCCTTGACATGTACTACCCCAACTAGTCGTTCTAGGATTTACCCAAGCTTATCAACATACCTCAACACAACAGCCATTTGTTCTTTGTCGGACACATCGGAAGCCTCATCAATCAACAAACTGAAAACATCACCACCAATTTCTTCAAGAATAGAATTCAATGTTATCTGTAACAAACCAGATAAAATATATTTTTAGGTGCTCGGAGAGATAAATCATATGAAATAAATAAAGAATAGAGATGCCAGAAAGTAGTAATTTACCTTTGCAAAATAATTTGCAAGTTCCTTTTGAATATCTGGAGACACCCATTTGCAATTTTTTGGAGCATTCTTAAGAACTACATTCCTCACATCCTCATTCTAATTTGCTAATGTTTGTACCAACTCTCGAAAATTCCCCTTATTTTTGGATTCCTCTGATTCATCATTGCCACGGAAAGCTAAACCTTGATGTAATAAGTATCTAACAGATTCGACGGAAGTATTCAACCGAATACGATTTTGCCTTTTTGTGATATCAGTTTGCTTGTTGAGGGCAACTTTAATGGACTGATCTTGATTCATCAAGGCATCACACCTTTTAGCAGCTACATTGTGATAGCTATTAACCTCACCCACATGAGTATCCAATCTGTATTTCTTATTCCAACTAGAGAAACCATTGACAACAAATGCATCATTCCCACCTTGATCGTCGATGCAATCTCTGAACAAATAGCAACATTGGCAAAATGCCTTATGCACTTTATCACTGTACTCTAGCCAATGATAATCTTTAAACCATTCTGGCTTGAATCTTCTTTCGAATCCTCCGATGGTCTTCTGCGGATATACAAAGCCTTCTTTTGGCCTATAAGGTCCTCTAGTTAAATATATTCTTCTGATCTCATCTTGCTTCTTTGGATTCTTAGTGTACTGTGGTATTCTTTTTCGATTGGCCGGATCAAAAGGAAGTTCATCCAAATTAATATCTGCTGTGGTAGTAGTACCAATATTTGATGCATGATCTTGCCTTAGTCTAACTGGCCTTGAACACTAGTGCAGAACCGGCCAATAGCACCAGTTCGTAAGGCCCTTTAGTGCCGGTTCCATAACCGGCACTAAAGTGTGGGCACTAAAGGCCCCCCCCCCCTTTAGTACCGGTTCAGCACGAACCGGTGCTAAAGGGAAACCACGTGGCACGAGCCAGCTCCAGGGGCCTAGAGTCCTTTAGTACCGGTTGGTAAGACCAACCGGTACTATAAGGTTTGGGGGGTTTTAGTTTTATGATTTCTTTTTCATTTAATTTTGTGTTTCCATTTTAATTCTTTTTCGTTTGCTGATATTTTACGATACTACACATTGTACACGTTATGCATATATATATATATATATATATATATATATATATATATATATATATATATATATAGAATTTCTAGTAGAACCAATCATGCATATATATATCATTAATGTCTCACAAACCATCATATTAATTAATTCACACATACACACATGTATAGCTATATACAATTTCTCCTACATATGCATGTTGCCTTCGGAGCCAGTGGCATTATAGCCTAATTGGTGCCTTCGGAGCACAATGACAATTGGAAGTGGTTTTCATTGGGGCGGTAGCGGGTAATAGTATTCTCCCTTCGGATTTATGACCCGGTCGAGCAAAAATCCCGCTATTTCCTCTTGAAGTGCTTCTACGCGCTCCATTTCTAGGAGCTTCGTCCGCACCTCTCTGAACTGTTAAGAAGGAGATCAATATGCATGTGTATTAGTTGTGTGACTAGATATCGATAATGGTGTAAAAATTGTGAATAGTGTTTTGACAAGCGTACCCATTCCTGTCTTTGAGATCTCCTCCTTTCGGACGCCATCATGCGAATGTTCTCGCAAACGCAGAATGCACACAGATCAGTCCCCTGCGCCTGCTTCAGGGCCTTTACGAGAATGGAATTTGATCAGATAATAATTAATCAAGCATGATAATTAAAGAGATGGCAGCTAGCTAGCTAGCTAGTACTACTTAATTACTTACCTTGGGTCTTCCCCATTTAAGCTTTTCTTTCCATTCGCCGTCCGTGACCCTGATGAACCTTGCCCAAGCCCTGCCCGCCGAAAAAGAAAATGAATAAAGGGGTTATTAAATAGTTCATATCATGAAATGATGAACTAAATAGGCCGAGATATATAGTTAATAATGATTGAAATTACCTGTTGACTATCCCAAACAAGATGTTATAGTCAGTTTTTTCTTTGAGTAGTGAGTCCAGTATTTCAATTGTTCCGGCGTCAACTTTAATGATACACAAGACCCAATGATATCTGCATGCACACACGTTTGCATGTCTTAATTAAGCGGGCATATGTAAGCAAAAACATGTAGCTAGCTACTAGGCAAAAACAGAGAATTTGTAGTACAAGATAGTGTGACTCACTTGAAGTTGTAAGGAAGTAGTATATCTTCATTGTATTTGAGGCGCTTCAAGAACTCTAGCATGCTGTCCTCTACGGCCTTTTGATGACGTTCATCTATTTTCCATGTGTATTCATTAACGGTGTTTGGGTCAATGAATCCAATGCCATAGCGTCCACCTTTTCTCATTTCATACATCTTCATCCTGCATATAATACCACAGAAAAGAATATAGTGAGGATAATTACAGGTAATGATAAGGATCACTACAGCTAGCTTGAGACTTAAATTACAGAAAGAAATCACTTATAGACAATAGCAACTGACGATAGATTTGTCGAGTGCGTCTTGATTGTATAACTGAAACAGTTCAGAATACTCAACGGACACAGCTTTCTCATGGTAGTAATGATCCTTCTTGACATTCACCATGAGGGACAATCGATCGGAAATCTTGGTAATGTTCATGTACCATTGATGCAATTCATACATTCTCGTTGGGAGGTTCTTGACCTTGTCTGGCTCGACCAAAGGTTGGCCCCAGACATATTTTCGTTTTATTTCATCCTCTCTAAGCACAGGCATGGGCTCGATCTCGAGGAGTTGTCCAACAGTGATTTTGAGAACTTCAGCCTGCATTATATGCTCCTCCGTTATTACCACATTGCCCACCTCAGGAACGTAAACTGTTTGCCCAGAATAATATTGGGCGCGCGTACTGTCACGTGTTGTTGGCACAACAAGCGAGGGGATCGATTGCGCCGCCTGTTCTCCCAGCTGGGGAATAGTTTTCCCACATTTTTTGACAGCTGCTTCTTGTTTGCTCGATCCCGAGCTCGCCTCCTTACGTACACGTGCTCGATTTAACTTCCTGATGTGGCGCTCATAGTCTGTGTCAACAGGCTCGGGAGCTGGTGGTTGAGCCATACGAATGAAGTGGTCAATCGTTTCCTCAGGCACTTTCTCCCTTGACAGTGTTGGCGGTTTCGGTGCAAAATGGGCTTCCACCTCGGACTTGGATATGGCTGCGATTTCCTCCTTGGACCTGTCATAAGCCCTCTGCGGAAGAGGCGTGAGGCTTGGACCATATTTATATCGCTTTCCTCCGCCTGTACTTCCTGTACTACCTCGACTCGTACCGCTACGCACCATAGCTACGGGGTGTCTCTTCTGTGATTGCTGAGGCGGCGGAGACGGCTGACGGGGCTGAGTTGGACGAGGAGGAGTGGCCTCCTGAAGCTGTGCCAGACTTGGAGGAGGAGTGGCCTGAGCTTGTGCCGGACTTGGAGGAGGAGTGGATGTCTGACGCTGTGGCGGACTTGGAGGAGGAGGAGTGGCCTGACACTTTGCCGGACTTGGAGGAGGAGTGGCCTGACACTTTGCCGGACTTGGTGGACTTGCAGGAGCGGAAGACTGCTGACTCGGTGGCGGACTTCGACGAGGAGTCGGCTGACGCGGTGTCGGTGGCCTTCGAATGATGATGCAATCCTTTTTCCATAGGATGATACGATGTTTGGCGTCTCCGAGAAAGCGCTTGTCGTCACCTCCAGGATAGTCAAGCTCTAGATCCGAATATGGGTCCACCACCTCATCAACCAAGACACGAGCATAGCCCGCTGGAATCGAGTTGCAATGGAAGGTTGCCTCGGGGGGATTTGTAAAAGCAACAGCGTCAGCCACCTTCATGGATATGTTCTTCATTTTGACGTGTAGCTCGCAGCTAGTGTTCTCCGTGATGTCATCCACGGGGTATCTACCCAGCATTGCATCGTCCGGGGCGGAACCCACGCTGCTTCTCGGCATGGATGGGGCGGTGCTATCCAATGCTGGATCATTCGCTAGCTGCTACAGCTGCTGAGACCCCCTTTGCTGGGTAAGTGAGTCGATCTGCTCCTGCTGCCGCTGGAATTTGACTACCAATTCCGCTTGACTTGCTTCTAGGCCTTGAAGGCGTTCATAGTCCCGCTTCCTCTGCTCCTCCTCCATCTTCCTCTTCTTCTCCTCCGCAATCTTCTTTCTCGCACGGGTTCTGTAGTCGGTGTTCCAGTCTGAGAACCCCTCATACCACGGAATAGCGCCCTTGCCTCGTGTTCTTCCCGGGTGTTCAGGATTTCCCAGGGCACGCGTAAGCTCGTCGTTCTCTCTGTTGGGCTGGAACACCCCCGATCGTGCCTCTTCTATTGCAACAAGTATCGCATCGTCGGCTCCCTTCAGACTTGCCCTCGTCGAAACATTGCCTGTCTTCGGGTCCAACTCCCCCCCATGCGCATAGAACCAAGTCCTGACCCTGGGGGGCCAGCTCTTAGTAACCGGAGTGGCACCTGCATCCTCCATCTCTTTCTTAGACTTATCCCACTTAGGAATTGCCACCGCATAGCCACCTGGCCCCAGCTTATGGAACTTATCCTTTTTTCGGCATTCTTCTTGTTTATTCTCGACCGTTCCTTAGCTAATTCCGAATCCTTGAATTTCACGAAATCGTCCCAATGAGCACGTTGGTTCTCTAGTGTTCCCTCGAATACTGGAGTCTTCCTTCCTCCCTTGACGTACTTGTCCCATTCACGATTCTTGTGGTTCTTGAATGCAACCGCCATCTTCCTAAGAGCAGCGTCCTTGACTTTCTGCACATCTGCTTCTGTGAAATGATCTGGTAGGGTGAAATGTTCCATGAGAGTATCTCAAAGCAGATCTTTTTGATTCTTGTCGACAAAAGTAACATCTGAACATGGAGCAGCGTCCTCTTTGCCTTTTTGTCTTTTGTCTTTTGCTGGCTCTCTCCATTCTTGAAGGGAGATCGGGAGTTGGTCCTTCACAAGAACTCCACACTGACGAATGAACTTGTCCGCAATCTTCTTAGGCGCTAATGGTTCGCCATTAGGTCTGACTGCTTCGATATTGTACTTTACGCCCTCCTTCAACTTTTTGTTCGGGCCTCGTTTCGTCCTTTTGCCTGAAGATTTGCTCGATCCGGATGGCTGAAAGAACAAAGATCGATTCGTTAATATATCTTCAAGTCATTTAAAACATGTGATGATCACCAGATACCTGCTTATATAAATATATATACCTCGCCGGTCTTTGTTGTTTCAGGATCAACATGTTCTTCGTCATCGTCATAATCGTAGTTCATGACTTCATCAATTCGGTCGTCGCGATCGAATATCAGATCACCCTCTCCGATGTTGTTTAGAAATTCGGAGCCATCGTAATCTTCTTCATTCTGATCATCATTTGGCCCGCGTATCATATCGAACATGGTCTGTTCTCCCTCTCTGTCGGTATTGTCTGCCATAGCTTTTATTTAACTAATTCAAAAGAAATATAAAACAATTTAGTATTCAAATTACATCGTCTTGAATAATAGATATAATCTCGAATACTTCGTCTAGAATAATAGATATAATCTCGAATACATCGTCTCGAATAATATATAATATTGAATAGTACATCACTGGCTAGCTAATTAAATATCGAATACTACAGAAGAATCTAGGACACTCGCGGTTCCTGCGGCACGGGCGGTGGACACCCAAAGAGAAGGAACCCTCACAGGATCATAGCTGAAGTGAGATCCCCGAAGATACTGCCAGGTATTGGAGAACCTGCCGCCCTCTAACGCAACCATGTAGCGATGGACGTGCTCGTCCTCCTCCCTGACACGGCGACGTACCACCTCCGGCGGGGCCGGGTCCCTCCGCACCGAAACTGGCCCATGCGAACGCCACCAAACGAGATCAGGGTCGACGACGGGACCCGGGGCCGGGTTCCTCATCAAGCGGCGCGCCCCTCCAGGCAGCACCTCCCAGTGCCAGCCCGGCGGAGCCCAGTCCCGGAGATGGGTCGGCTGGACGTCGTCGCGGACGGGTCGACGGCGAGGATGCGGGCCGGGCATCGTCGAGAACAAATACTAGCTATATGCCCGCAAAAAGTAACATTTTTTAATGATTGGATTTTGATAACTAAAATTTCTAACATTTCTATATAACACTAATTATGCTAATCTAAATAATCTAAATAACACTAAAATTTCTAACATTTCTATATAACACTAATTTCTAACATTTCTATATAACACTAATTTCTAACTGATTAAACACTAATTATATCCATCTAACATGCATTCATACATATATAATAGTGAAAAAATAATAATCTAAATAATCTAAACTAATTAAACATACAAAATACGTGTGTGTGTGTACTAATTAAACACTAATTATCTAAACTAATTAAACATACAAAATAATAATCTAAATAATCTAAACTAATTAAAGACTAATTATCTAAACTAATTAAACATGCTTGTGTGTGTGTACGGGCTCGGGGAGGGCTTACAGCGGGCGACGGCGACGGCGAGGCGACGGGGACGACGAGGCGACGGCGAGGCGACGGCGGGGACGGCGCGACGGGGACGGGGACGGCGCGACGGGGACGGGCCCGGGGCGGCGACGGAGACGAGGGCGGCGACGGAGACGATCGAGGGCGGCGGCGACGGCGACGGAGACGGAAACAGAGGAACGAACAGAGAGGGAAACTAAAATTTTCGTAGCCGTTGTATATATAGAAGGCACCTTTAGTACCGGTTGGAACCACCAACCGGTACTAAAGGCCTGTTTTGGCCAGGCCAAGCGGCGGGAAGCGACCCCCTTTAGTACCGGGTGGTGGCATAAACCGGTACTAAAGGCCCCCCCTTTAGTACCGGTTTGTGCCACGACCCGGTACTAAAGGGGGTGCGCTGGCGCAGGTGCGGTGCGGCAAGTTTAGTCCCACCTCGCTAGCCGAGGGGCCACCGCACTGGTTTATAAACCCCCGTGCGGTCGCTCTCTCGAGCTCCTCTCCAAAGCAGGCTTACTGGGCCTACGTGTTCTTTGCAGCCCTGTGGGCCCACTTGGCCTTTGCGGGCCTGCATCCTGGCCCAACGACAGGTTGGGTTTCTAGTCGTATGCAGGCCGCTCTGGCCTAGTAGGCGGGCTTTTTTTATTTTATTTTTTGCTTTATTTATTTTTGTGTTGTTTTTTTTGTGTATTTAGAGTTTCTTTGTGAACATTTTTGTTTTAGGTACAAAAAATTACAAACTTTCTGTTAGGGTTTTTTTATTATTATTTTGCTTTATTTATTTTTGTGTTGTTTTTTTGTGTATTTAGAGTTTCTTTGTGAACATTTTTGTTTTAGGTACAAAAAATTACAAACTTTCTCCCCGTAGTTTTCAAATTTGAATAGTTTAAATTTTGAATTATTTGAAATTAGTGTGAATCACTAGTTTGTGAATAACTTAACTTTAAAAATCAGTAAAGACATGAAAGAATTTGTTTGCACATAAAATTTCTTCACGTTTCAAATGCCAAAACACATAACTACCCTAACTATTACAGAGATTCCCCTCTCGGTGCGAAACACAGAAGAAAGTGATGATAGCTAGTGAAGCTGATCACATCCCAGATCTTTGGGTGTGAAACTTTTTCTTCGCGTGTGTCCCTTTGCGCCGTAACCATGGAAAATCTTCATCACTTAACGGGATGCTCGGGTCAATATTCACTGTGAATGGAGCAATTTCATCAAACTTTTCATAATCTTCTGACTTGTCTGTCTTGTCATCCACTCCCACGATGTTTCTCTTCCCAGAAAGAACTATGTGATGGGGTTATGTACCTAGGGTAGGGTCATGGACCTGATCTAAGTACCTTACCCAAGGACACCCTTAGAAGAAGTCGCCTTCCAGTCGACCAACGAGGGACACACTCGACTGACTTGAAGGACTCGACCACGAAGACTCACTCGACCACCAGAAGGTCAAGAGGCACTCTGCACTGTAACGGCCTGTAATCAAGTAGACTTTATGATAGTAAAGGCACTTTATGTGGGGCGTTACCAGTAACGCCCCAGACTTAACTCACCTTAAACCCTCTCCTACGTGGGCTGGCTGGGGTCCTGGCGCACTCTATATAAGCCACCCCCCTCCACAGGCAGAAGGGTTCGGCACCTTGTAACTCATATACTCATAATCCACTCGACCGCCTCCGGGCTCCGAGACGTAGGGCTGTTACTTCCTCCGAGAAGGGCCTAAACTCGTACATCCTTTGTGCTTACAACCTCTCCATAGCTAGGACCTTGCCTCTCAATACCTACCCCCCACTCTACTGTCAGGCTTAGAACCACGACTCGGTGAAAAGGCATTACCTCTTTACCGACTGATGAAGAAGACAGACAAGTTCGAGTGGACTCCAGAAGCTGATGCAGCGTTTGCCGAGCTAAAAGCTCTGCTCTCCACCCAGTCGGTGCTTGCTGCTCCAATCAGCAAAGAGCCTCTGTTGCTCTATATCGCAGCCACAGGACAAGTCGTCAGTACTGTGCTAACGGTCGAGCGGGAAGAAGAAGGAAAAGCTCTCAAAGTTCAGCGCCCAGTATATTATTTGTCTGAAGTCTTGACTCCATCCAAGCAGAGATATCCTCATTATCAGAAGCTTGTGTATGGAATATACATGACCACAAAGAAGGTTGCTCATTATTTCTCTGATCATTCCATCACAGTCGTCAGCGACGCTCCACTATCAGAGATTTTGCATAACAGAGATGCAACTGGTCGAGTGGCCAAATGGGCGATTGAACTTCTTCCCCTTGATATCAAGTTTGAGGCAAAGAAAGCCATTAAGTCCCAGGCAATAGCAGATTTCCTTGCCGAGTGGATTGAACAGCAGCAGCCGACTGAAGTTCACTCGGAGCATTGGACCATGTTTTTTGATGGTTCTAAGATGTTGAATGGTTCCGGTGCTGGGGTTGTCCTGGTTTCCCCCAGAGGAGATAAGCTCAGATATGTGCTCCAGATTCACTTTGATTCCTCCAACAATGAGGCAGAATATGAAGCCCTCTTATATGGGTTGCGCATGGCCATTTCACTCGGCGTCCGTCGCCTGATGGTCTATGGAGACTCGGATTTAGTGGTCAATCAGGTGATGAAAGAATGGGACGTGAGAAGCCCAGCCATGACTGGATACTGCAGTGCAGTGAGGAAGTTGGAAAAGAAGTTCGAGGGGTTGGAGCTCCATCATATACCCCGACTGAAAAATCAAGCAGTTGATGATCTAGCAAAGATAGGTTCCAAGAGAGAAGCCATCCCGAGTGGTGTGTTCTTGGAGCATATACACACTCCGTCAGTCAAAGAAGATCCTTTCACCGAAGAAACTCCACAACCCAAGAGTGCCACAGATCCGACTGAAGTTGAAGTCCCAGCGGTGGTCGACTTAATCATGGAGGTTTTGGTGGTCATTCCCGACTGGACGATTCCGTATGTCGCATATATCCTGAGGAAAGAGCTCCCGGAGGATGAGGAAGAGGCTCGACAGATCGTCCGTCGATCTAAGGCCTTTACCGTAATCAAAGGACAATTATACAGAGAAAGCGCGACTGGAGTTGGTCAGAAGTGCATAACACCAGAAGAAGGTCGACTCATCCTCAATGATATTCACTCGGGGACCTGTGGTCATCATGCGTCCTCTCGGACCATCGTGGCCAAAGCATACCGAGCCGGATTTTACTGGCCAAAGGCGAATGAGATGGCAAAAGAGATAGTGGATAAGTGCGAGGGATGTCAATTCTACTCGAATATGTCACACAAGCCTGCGTCGGCTCTGAAGACCATTCCACTCGTCTGGCCTGTCGCAGTATGGGGATTGGACATGGTCGGTCCTTTGAGAACAGGACGAAGTGGCTTCACGCATGTACTGGTGGCAGTCGACAAGTTCACCAAGTGGATCGAGGCTAAACCAATCAAGAGCCTTGACACCGGTACTGCTGTTAGCTTCATCAGGGAACTAATATTCAGATATGGAGTCCCACACAGCATCATTACGGATAATGGGTCGAACTTTGACTCAGAGGAATTCAGAGCTTTCTGCAACTCCCAGGGCACACAGGTCGACTACACTTCAGTCGCCCATCCGCAGTCGAATGGACAAGCAGAGCGAGCTAATGGACTGATTCTTAAGGGATTGAAGCCTCGGCTGATGCGTGATCTCAAACACGCGGCTGGAGCTTGGGTCGACGAACTTCCCTCAGTACTCTGGGGACTGCGGACCACACCTAATCGGTCGACCGGAAGAACTCCATTCTTCTTGGTCTACAGAGCTGAAGCAGTCTTGCCGAGTGATCTTCTCCACAATGCTCCTCGAGTTGAAATTTACAATGAAGCAGAGGCTGAACAAGCGCGGCAAGACGCAGTCGACCTTTTAGAGGAAGAAAGGGAGATGGCTCTGATCCGGTCGACCATCTACCAACATGATTTGCGTCGTTTCCACGCCAGAAATGTGAGAGGTCGAGCCTTCCAGGAAGGAGATTTGGTTCTCCGAGTGGATCAGCACAAACCACACAAGCTTGCTCCTTCTTGGGAAGGTCCCTTCATCGTCACCAAGGTTCTCCACAACGGGGCGTACCATCTTTACAACGTCAAGCATAATATCGACGAGCCCCGAGCTTGGAACGCGGAGCTACTCCGCCCATTTTACACTTAAGTTTTATCACTCGGATGAGTTGCAATAAAGTACTTCTGTAGTTCATGGACCTCAAAATAATAGTGTCATAGTCCTCCATAATTTCTGTCGCTTTTTATTTTTGTCCAATAAAATTCCCCCTCAGTGGGTGACTTAGCTGCGAATCCGTTTCGCCTAAGTTTGTAAAAATCCTACCGAGTGGCGAGCCAGACTCCCACTCGGAGGCTTAGCTGCGAATCTGTTTCGCCTAAGTTATCAAAATCCTACCGAGTGGTAAGCCAGCCTTCCACTCGGGGGCTTAGCTGCAGCCCTGTGCTCGCCTAAGTTACGAAAATCCTACCGAGTGGTAAGCCAGCCTTCCACTCGGGGGGCTTAGCTGCAGCCCTGTGCTCGCCTAAGTTACGAAAATCCTACCGAGTGGTAAGCCAGCCTTCCACTCGGGGGCTTAGCTGCAGCCCTGTGCTCGCCTAAGTTACAAAAATCCTACCGAGTGTAGAGCAACCCTCTCACTCGGAGGCTTAGCTGCAGTCCAAGCACTCGCCTAAGTTACAAAAATCCTACCGAGTGTAGAGCAACCCTCCCACTCGGAGGCTT
>NC_041385.1:89373089-89392418 GCF_002162155.2 Triticum dicoccoides
AAAGGAAAAGTTTTTGGCAGCATATCCAACAGAACAAACGGTGGTCGACTGACCTGAACATTGCTTTGGAGGGCAGAACTGGCGTCATAAGCTGCCTGGCTCGCGTCCCGGATGGTCTTCAGCTGCTCCATCATGAGTCCCGCCTGGCGTATCGCCTCCTTCGCTGCGCCAGCTTGGTCCTCTGGGACGTGGTGCATCGTGAAGAGGGAGGGCTGCTGAGCACTCGTCAGTGGATTCGCGAAGGACACCGTGTGTCGAGTGGTGTTCTCTTCCTCCACAGTCAGAATCTCAGGCGCCGTCACATCCTGAGGCACCTTACTGGCGGACGCTTTCCGACTCCTCCTGCGCTTCAGCGGCTCTTCATCCTCATCATCATCAGGGAGATTGATAACAGTATTGGGTGGAGCTACAGAGAAAGATCAGGATCAGAGATCGCGAGTCAGTCGACTAAGAACAGCGTTAAAAATACAGTACCTGGGTTCAAAGTTGCTGCGTCCTCCATCTCGTGGTCATCAGCCCGGGCCGAGGTTTCAGAAGTAGCAGCACTGCAACTCCAAAGGATCAGTCGACTAACTTCAGCGTCGACCAGAGACAAAGTTCACACAAAATAAGAAAATATGAGCAGCACGGTTACCCTGATATGGTGGGGATGGACACCTTCATCTTCGGCAGGAGCTTGATCGGCTTCGACGAGGCCGCCCTGGGCTGCTTCGGCGCCTTTTCAGTCGGCACCGGAGAGGTGGTCCGAGGGCGCTTGGTCGACTGAGTGGCGGTCGCAACCCCCTTACCACGTTCGGTCGAAGGGTCGTGGACAAGCTTCGACCGCCTTTCTGAGCGCGGTGGTACAACCTCCTCCTCCTCTTCTTCCTCGTCCTCGACGTCATCTTCATCACCGTCATCATCATCATCGTCGTCATCATCCTCTGCAACATCCGAGTCCCATTCCTCCTCTTCCTGGCTCTCGCCCCCACTCGCCTCGCCCTCCTCAGTCGAAGCTTGTGCCCCATTGGGCATCGAGTACAGCTCGGTAAGGGCCTAGCAGATGTCCAGACAAGGATCAGTCGACCAGTCGGCAGGGTAAACAGAAATGAATGTGACAAGAGCACAGTGGAGAGCAGGGCAAGTGTACCTTGTTTGGGTCGCTGTTGTGGTCGAGTGGAGGAATCCTTCTGGCTCCGCGTGGGTTATCCTTATTTCCGGTAACGGCTACCATCCATCTTTCCAGAGTGACGTCGTCGACTGCTTCTGGATGGACTCTAGTCTCGTCTTCTGTCCCACAGTACAACCACATGCAGTGGCTCCGGAACTGAAGGGGCTGGATGCGACGCCTGAGGAAGACCTCCAGGAGGTCCATGCCCGTCACTCCCTCCCGAACCAACTGCACCACGCGCTCCATCAACATCTTCACGTCAGCTTTCTCCTCCGGAATCAGCTTCAGAGGGGAGGGCTTGTTCACTCGGTCCATGGTAAACGGAGGGAGTCCACTCGACTGCCCTGGCGTCGACTGGACCTGGCAGTAGAACCAAGTCGACTGCCAGCCTCTGACGGACTCGGGAAAAGTCATGGGTGGGAAGGTGCTCTTGTTCCTCACCTGGATCCCCAGGCCCCCACACATTTGGACGACTCGGGTTCTCTCATCACCTGGGCTCGCCTTCTTCACGGTCTGAGAGCGACACGTGAATATATGTTTGAACAAACCCCAGTGGGGTCGACAGCCCAAGAAACCCTCACACATGGACACGAAGGCAGCAAGATAGGCAATGGAGTTTGGGGTAAAGTGGTGAAGCTGCGCTCCGAAGAAATTCAAGAATCCACGGAAGAAAATACTCGGCGGCAAGGAAAACCCACGATCAACATGAGTGGCCAAAAGCACACACTCACCCTCTTCTGGCTGAGGCTGCCACTCCTTCCCCGGAAGCCTCGCAGCTCCGTGAGGGATCAAGCCCTCGTTGGCCATGTCGAGGAGGTCCTTCTCTGCGATGGTCGACTGGATCCAGTCTCCTTGGACCCAGCCCTTCGGCAGACGGGATCTGGACGAGGACCCTCCGCGGCTGGTGGATCTCCCCTTCGCCTTCTCCGACGCCGACACCTTCTTTGCGCGCTCCAGCGCCGCCGTCTTCTCCTTGGCCATGGTCGCCGGCGAGATGCGCGAAGGGAAGTGGTGCGGGGGCGAGAGCGAGCACGCTGGGCGGAGAAGAAAGAAGCAGAGAGAGGGAGAAAATGCTGAGGCGCAGCACAGAAATCCTCGCCGGGCACATTTATAAGGTCTCTTCCGAGTGGATGACAGGTGGGCCCGTCGATCTAATCATATCTGGGAGCAGTTATGCAGACGGGATATGTGGCGAAAAAGGCAGCGCGGAGATCGATGCGTCTATGCCCCGTCCCATCCGAACGCCGCGGTCCGCCCCGCTTCGCGCGCGTCCCCAAATTTCGCATCCCGCTGAATCCGCGAACAGCAAATCAGTTTGTCAGACGCGGTGTTTCCGGCGATCTGTCGCTCGGAGATCGTCGAAGCCCGAAAAATCACTCGACGCAAAAATAGAATGGATCGAGTCGACTGAAGGCGAATTGCTCTCTGTCGACGAAGAGATTCTTTGGTCCAGGACAACGCACGACCAGGGCACAAAGGTTAATCGGAAACGACATCAACTCCTTCCTCACTCGAAGCCTCAATCCATTCGGGGGCTAATGATGGGGTTATGTACCTAGGGTAGGGTCATGGACCTGATCTAAGTACCTTACCCAAGGACACCCTTAGAAGAAGTCGCCTTCCAGTCGACCAACGAGGGACACACTCGACTGACTTGAAGGACTCGACCACGAAGACTCACTCGACCACCAGAAGGTCAAGAGGCACTCTGCACTGTAACGGCATGTAATCAAGTAGACTTTATGATAGTAAAGGCACTTTATGTGGGGCGTTACCAGTAACGCCCCAGACTTAACTCACCTTAAACCCTCTCCTACGTGGGCTGGCTGGGGTCCTGGCGCACTCTATATAAGCCACCCCCCTCCACAGGCAGAAGGGTTCGGCACCTTGTAACTCATATACTCATAATCCACTCGACCGCCTCCGGGCTCCGAGACGTAGGGCTGTTACTTCCTCCGAGAAGGGCCTGAACTCGTACATCCTTTGTGCTTACAACCTCTCCATAGCTAGGACCTTGCCTCTCAATACCTACCCCCCACTCTACTGTCAGGCTTAGAACTACGACACTATGTGCCGTTTTGGCTCATCGTATGATGCATTCGCTTCCTTATCTTTTCTTTTTCTTGGCTTGGTAGACATGTCCTTCACATAGAAAACCTGTGCCACATCATTGGCTAGGACGAATGGTTCGTCTGCATACGCAAGATTGTTGAGATCCACTATTGTCATTCCGTACTGCGGGTCTTCCGTTACCCCGCCTCGTGTCATATTGACCCATTTGCACCGAAACAAAGGGACCTTTAAACCACGTCGATAGTCAAGTTCCCATATGTCCTGTATATAACCATAATATGTTTCCTTTCCCGTCTTGGTTTCTGCATCAAAGCGGACACCACTGTTTTGGTTGGTGCTCTTCTTATCTTGGGCGATCGTGTAAAATGTATTACCATTTATCTCGTACCCTTTGAAAGTCATTATATTCGAAGATGGTAACTGGGACAGCAAGTACAGGTCATCTTCAATAGAGGTGTCATGCATGGTACGTGTCTGCAACCAGCTGGCGAAACTCCTGGTTTGTTCACGTGTAATCCAGTCATCAGACCGCTTTGAGTGTTTGGAGCGTAGCAAATTCTTGTGTTCATCCATATACGGAGCCACCAAGGCGGAATTCTATAGAACTGTGTAGTGTGCTTCAGTGAGAGAATGTCCGACCATACATATTATTTGTTCCCCTCCTAGCGTGCCTTTTCCATCCAGTCTGCCCTTATGCCGCGATTCAGGAACACCAATCGGCTTAAGGTCAGGAATAAAGTCAATACAAAACTCAATGACCTCCTCATTTTGATGGCCCTTGAAGATGCTTCCTTCTGGCCTAGCACGGTTATGAACATATTTCTTTAAGACTCCCATGAACCTCTCAAAAGGGAACATATTGTGTAGAAATACATGACCCAAAACGTTAATCTCTTGGCACAGGTGAACTAGGACGTGTGTCATGATGTTGAAGAAGGATGGTGGGAACACCAACTCGAAACTGACAAGACATTGCACCAAATCATTCTGTAACCTTGGTATGATTTCTGGATCGATTACCTTCTGAGAGATTGCATTGAGAAATGCACATATCTTCACAATGGCTAATCGAACGTTTTCCGGTAGAAGCCCCCTCAATGCAACCGGAAGCAGTTGCGTCATAATCACGTGGCAGTCATGAGACTTTAGGTTCTGGAACTTTTTCTCTGCCATATTTATTATTCCCTTTATATTCGACGAGAAGCCAGACGGTACCTTAATACTGAGCAGGGATTCAAAGAAGATTTACTTCTCTTCTTTGATAAGAGCGTAGCTTGCATGACCCTGATGTATGACGTCTTCTCCGTGCATACGTTGCTGGTCCTCCCGTGCCTCAGGTGTATCTTTTGTCTTCCCATACATGCCCAAGAAGCCAAGAAGGGTCACGCAAAGATTCTTCGTCACGTGCATCACGTCGATTGCGGAGCGGACCTCTAGGTCTTTCCAATATGGCAGGTCCCAAAATATAGATTTCTTCTTCCACATGGGTGCGCATCCGTCAGCGTCCTTTGCAACAGATTGTCCGCCAGGACCCTTTCCAAATATCACCTTCAAATCCTTCACCATATCATGTACATCAGCACCAGTATGGTGGCGAGGCTTCGTCCGGTGATCCGCCTCACCTTTGAAATGCTTGCCTTTCTTTCTTACGGGATGCCTGCTCAGAAGAAATCGACGATGTCCCAGGTACACATTCTTCTTACAACTATTCAAATATATACTGTCGGTATCATCCATACAGTGCGTGCATCCATGGTATCCCTTGTTTGTCTGTCCTGAAAGGTTACTGAGAGCAGGCCAATCATTGATGGTCACGAACAGCAATGCCTTTAGGTCAAATTCTTCATGTTTGTGCTCATCCCATGCATGTACACCTGTTCCATTCCACAGTTGTAAGAGTTCTTCAACTAATGGCCTTAGATACACATCAATGTCGTTGTCGGGTTGTTTAGGGCCTTGGATGAGCACTGGCATCATAATGAACTTCCGCTTCATGCACAACCAAGGAGGAAGGTTATACAAACATAGAGTCACAGGCCAGGTGCTATGGTTGCTGCTCTGCTCCCCAAAAGGATTAATGCCATCTGCGCTTAGACCAAACCATATGCTCCTTGCGTCATCTGCAAACTCCTTCCCGTACTTTCTTTCGATTTTTCTCCACTGCGACCCGTCAGCGGGTACTCTCAACTTTCCGTCTTTCTTACGGTCTTCTCTGTGCCATCGCATCGCCTTGGCATGCTCTTTGTTTTGGAACAAACGTTTCAACCGTGGTATTATAGGAGAATACCACATCACCTTGGCAGGAATCTTCTTCCTGGGGCGCTTGCCCTCGACATCACCATGCTCATCGCGGCTGATCTTATAGCGCAATGCACCACATACCGGCCAAGTGTTCAAATCCTCGTACTCACCGCGGTAGAGGATGCAATCATTAGAGCATGCATGTATCTTCTGCACCTCTAACCCTAGAGGGCAGACAGCCTTCTTTGCTTCGTACGTACTCTCGGGCAATTCGTTGTCCTTTGGAAGCATATCCTTTATCATTACCAACAACTTCCCAAATCCCTTGTCAGATACACCATTCTCTGCCTTCCATTGCAGCAATTCCAGTGCGGTGCCCAGCTTTTTCTTGTCACCTACGCAATTCGGGTACAACAATTTTTTGTGATCCTCTAACATGCGCTGCAACTTCTTCTTCTCCAAATCACTTGCGCAGTTTCTTTTTGCATCGGTAATGGCCCGACCTAGATCATCAACGGCTCATCTGATGCCTCTTCTTCAGCTTCTTCCTGCATTGCCGGCTCAGCTTCTTCCCGCATTACCGGCTCAGCTTCTTCCCCCATTGTTGTATCGTCGTATTCAGGGAACCCATGGCCAGGATAGCTGTCGTCGTCCTCTTCTTCTTCATTGTCTTCCATCATAACCCCTCTTTCTCCGTGCTTGGTCCAAACATTATAGTGGGGCATGAAACCGGACTCAAACATGTGGACGTGAATGGTTCTTGACGTAGAGTAATTGCGACCATTCTTACAGCCAGCACATGGACAAGGCATAAAACCATACGCCCGCTTGTTTGCCTTAGCCGCAAGCAGAAAAGTATGCACGCCCTCAACGAACTGGGGAGAGCATCGGTCATCGTACATCCATTGCCGGCTCATCTTCATTACACAACACCGAATAGACCAAATTAATACAAGTTCATACATAAAGTTCATACAACACTTAAATGCAACAAACAAATAACCCTCTAGCTAAAGCATTTAAATGCAACAACAAATGCGATCAAGATCACAACTAAGGTAACAATTGATCCAACAGCATAATGATACCAAGCCTCACTATCGATGGCATACTTTCTAATCTTTCTAATCTTCAAGCGCATTTTCTCCTTCTTGATCTTGTGATCATCGACGACATCGGCAACATGCAACTCCAATTCCATCTTCTCCCCCTCAATTCTTTTAAATTTTTCTTTCAAGTACTCGTTTTCTCTTTCACCTAAATTTAACCTCTCGACAATAGGGTCGGTTGGAATTTCCGGTTCACATACCTCCTAGATAAAAATATCTATGTCAACTTGATGGGCATAATTTGTCATAAACACGAAATGCAACAAATAGTTTTAAAAGAGAATATACCACATCCGAATCATAACAAGGACGAGGGCCGACGGGGACGGATATCAAAACCATGGCACTATGTATAACAAACAACGTACGGGTAAGATAATTATTATACGAGTAACTATATATCCAAATCACACAAACATCAATTTTTTATATAAAATTTCATGAACAAGAGGCTCACCACAAGGTGGTGCCGGCGACGGGACGGTGCGGGCGATCGACGGTGGTTACGACGGAGATTTAGAAGGCACTAAGTAAACCACACCTACATATGCAAACTAAGTGTTATTTTAACCTCAAATTGCATATAAATCAAATACTAGCACATATATATATTTCCTCCCAAATTACTAAACTCACAAATTAATAACTATATAAAGCATTGCAAGAGCTAATATAGCAATGAGAGATGAAAGGACAAAGTTGCTAACCTTTGTGATCATTTGAATGGATGGGGGCCTTCAAATCTTGACAAATTTTGGGCAAAATGTGTGATGAGCTCGAGAGGAAGAGGGGAAGAACAGAGAGGAGAGGGGAAAGGGGAAGAACAGAGCGAGCTCGGGTGGACGAAGGGTTTATGTAGGACGACCTTTAGTACGACCTTTAGTGCTGGAGGGGGCCCAGACTGACAACATCCTGCCACCACTCTCATTAGTACCGGTTCGTGGCACGAACCGGTGCTAAAGGTTAGCCACGAAGCGGTACTAATGAGAGTGGCCCGGCTAGCCGTTGGAACCGGCACTAATGTATACATTTGTGCCAGCTCAAATACAAACCGGCACTAATGTGCTTCACGTTTGACCCTTTTTCTACTAGTGGAAGTCCCTACCAGATCAGTCTCTGGTGGCGTTCGTTTCAGCAGAAATCTGTCCATCGTTCGTTTCAGCAGAAATCTGTCCATATCCTTCTAGCCCTAGCCTCCTAGATGTAGCAAAAAAATATAAACGCAAATTTAGTAATTAGCCATCCGGAGAGAGTAAGAGACAGAGTTGTTAGTGCATGAGACCAAGAGAAACTGAGAAAGAGATTGGCGTACCTACGTGAGAACAGCCTACGAGGAGGGCAAGTGCCAAGTGGGCAACCAACACTCGGGAGATTAAGGATTATACGGCGCCGGCCGGCCGGTCGGCATCACCCTTGAAGATTAGGGATCGCCGCTGTTCGTCGCCGATGCAAATTGGGGATTAGGGATTGAGAGTTGAGGTGAGGAAAAGATTAGGGGAAGGCGATGAGACGGAGAGGCGACCAGACGATGGCGGAAGAGACGAAGAGGCGACCTGGGCTGTTCATGAAACGTCAAACATGTACGTGTATTATGCATTGGGCCTTGTGTGCTAACGCTGTATGGAGCTGTACACCACATTCTTTTATATCTTTTACTAGAATTTACGGATGTTATGGGCTGAGACTATGAATAATTGGACATTAGCTACTGGGCTGGGGTCAACACATATTTTGGGCTGGGGTCAAACGCAGTTTGGATGGACCTAGTTAGCTTCAAATACTCGAAGGCATTGGGGTCAATTGACCCCAGCGGCCATACTAGAGCTTCGTCCCTGCATACCGAGTCAGCAAGCTAATAACTACTAGTTGACTCCGATCTGTGTGTAATGGAAGTCGTAAGCGTACGTACCTTGTACTCGTAGGGCCCGGGCCTCAAGGGGACACGGGGAGGAGATGAGGAGGAAGAAGACCAGCACGAGCACGAGCAGAAACGACGGCGGACGAGGAGCAGAGACCTCCATTAACAATGGCGAACGTACGTAGTACGTACTGGACAGGGACAAAGCTAGAAAAAATTGTCATTGGGGTCAACCAATGTCCAATGCCTACTACAGCACATGCTATGGTGTGACTCACGCTGAGAGCAATATAAAGAGCAAAAACCAAAAATATGCCCACTATAACACAAATAGAAATATCATCCAAGGGCGACATGAAGAGCGAAAATACGCAATGAGCCAATGATAAACTAGTATCATAATAATAAGATTGTCATACCAAGTACTGGTTCCGCAAAGTCATAAAATCATTTGTTTACATATTCAGAGAAAATAAGCAAAAAACGATGACTTCCTGAAAAGGATGAACAAAAGTAATATATTATATTCACAACAATGGTGTGTAAGAAATAATATAGAGAATAAATAGCAGAAACAAAAAGTTAAAGTGATGTTAGTCACATTTTATAACTTGCCTTCTCGATCTCCCATCTTCTTAAATAGATCAATTACGACATCATTTGTAATGGTAGCAAATATATCTTTCTCCGCATAGCAAATCAAGCAATCACTCATGAACTGGTCACCCATTTTGTTGCGTAAAACACTCTTCACAATATTCATTGCTGAAAAGCATCTCTCCACTGACGCTGTGGCAACCGGCAAAATTAGCACTAGCTTCAGAAGTTGATACACCAAAGGGAAAGCAAGATGCTTCTTAGTATCCACCAACTTTTTAGCAAGATCCGCAATGCCATCCAAATTGGCAAATCTTTGGTCTGCTCGAACATTGTCAATGTAAATCCGAAGTTCATGTCCAAGATCCATCAATTTTGATGCATCGAAATCCTCAGGATAAAACTCAGCTAGCTTCAACAAACTCTCCAAGTTAAAAGCAGCGAAAGAGTTTTTTGGGTTGAAAGAAGCCATGTGAATAAGCAATGCAGAATTTACTTCATTGAATCTGTCATCAAACTCTCGAAGTTTCCAATCAATAACAGTGTTAAGACACTCTATTTGATAATGATGCAGGTTTGTTATATTGGTTCTTTTTCGTGCATTATGTCGATTGACATATTCATCTTGCATGCTTAGCTTTGGAATATCATGTTCTTCACAGAATGCATATACCTTCTCCAAAAGTGATTCCCACCCATTATCTCTTAGTTGTTGTAGATCATTCCTTGTTGACTTCACACATGACATTGCATTCAAGATATCCTGATCCTTTTGTTGCAATGCTTGTGACAGAGTGTTGGCACTCCCTAATATATGGAACATCATGTGCAAATAGAACACAAAATCAAAGGTTCCAAAATATGATAGAAGACCACGTGCTTCACTTTTCTTGGAATCTTTCTTGCCTTCTTTTGATACATACTTGAGGACACTGACAATTGATGGGAACAACTGAATTAGGCTTGAGAGGGTTCTATAGTGAGAACCCCAACGGGTGTCTCCTGCCCTTTGAAGTGATTGATCTTGATTCAACCCTGTGCCGGTACTAATTCGCCCACTACTTATGGCTTTTTTCACATTCTCTCTATTAGTCTCTCTGATCATGTCTTTTCTTTTGCAAGAAGCTCCAACCACATTAAACAGAAGAGAGATCATGTAAAAGAAATCTACAATATCTTCATTCTTCTTTGAAATTGCTACGATAACCAATTGGAGTTGGTGAGCAAAACAATGCACGTAATATGCTGACTTATTCTCTTCCAGAATTTTAGCTTTCAAACCATTGAACTCACCCCTCATATTGCTCGCCCCGTCATAGCATTGCCCTCTAACTTGTTTGAAGCTTAATCCAATATCAACAAGCAATTTCTCAAGGGCTGACTTGAGACACGTTGCCGATGTTTCCTTCACATGTACTACCCCAACTAGTCGTTCTAGGATTACCCAAGCTTATCAACATACCTCAACACAACAGCCATTTGTTCTTTGTCTGACACATCGGAAGCCTCATCAATCAACAAACTGAAAACATCACCACCAATTTCTTCAAGAATAGACTTCAATGTTATCTGTAACAAACCAGATAAAATATATTTTTAGGTGCTCGGAGAGATAAATCATATTCAATAAATAAAGAATAGAGATGCCAGAAAGTAGTAATTTACCTTTGCAAAATAATTTGCAAGTTCCTTTTGAATATCTGGAGACACCCATTTGCAATTTTTTGGAGCATTCTTAAGAACTACATTCCTCACATCCTCATTCTGATTTGCTAATGTTTGTACCAACTCTCAAGAATTCCCCTTATTTTTGGATTCCTCTGATTCATCATTGCCACGGAAAGCTAAACCTTGATGTAATAAGTATCTAACAGATTCAACGGAAGTATTCAACCGAATACGATTTTGCCTTTTTGTGATATCAGTTTGCTTGTTGAGGGCAACTTTAATGGACTGATCTTGATTCATCAAGGCATCACACCTTTTAGCAGCTACATTGTGATAGCTATTAACCTCACCCACATGAGTATCCAATCTGTATTTCTTATTCCAACTAGAGAAACCATTGACAACAAATGCATCATTACCACCTTGACCGTCGATGCAATCTCTGAACAAATAGCAACATTGGCAAAATGCCTTATGCACTTTATCACTGTACTCTAGCCAATGATAATCTTTAAACCATTCTGGCTTGAATCTTCTTTCGAATCCTCCGATGGTCTTCTGCGGATATACAAAGCCTTCTTTTGGCCTATAAGGTCCTCTAGTTAAATATATTCTTCTGATCTCATCTTGCTTCTTTGGATTCTTAGTGTACTGTGGTATTCTTTTTCGATTGGCCGGATCAAAAGGAAGTTCATCCAAATTAATATCTGCTGTGGTAGTAGTACCAATATTTGATGCATGATCTTGCCTTAGTCTAACTGGCCTTGAAGTCCCTGCCAGATCAGTCTCTGGTGCCGTTCGTTTCAGCAGAAATCTGTCCATATCCTTCTAGCCCTAGCCTCCTAGATGCAGCAAAAAACATAAATGAAAATTTAGTAATTAGCCATCCTGAGAGAGTAAGAGACATAGTTGTTAGTGCATGAGACCAAGGGAAACTGAGAAAGAGATTGGCGTACCTGCGTGAGAACAGCCTACGAGGAGGGCAAGTGCCAAGTGGGCAACCAACACTCGGGAGATTAAGGATTATACGGCGCCGGCCGGCCGGCCGGCATCGCCCTTGGAGATTAGGGATCGCCGCTGTTCGTCGCCGATGCAAATTGGAGATTAGGGATTGAGAGTTGAGGTGAGGAAAAGATTAGAGGAAGGCGATGAGACGGAGAGGTGACCAGACGATGGTGGAAGAGACGAAGAGGCGACCTGGGTTGTTCATGAAACGTCAAACGTGTACATGTATTATGCATTGGGCCTTGTGCGCTAACGCTGTGTGGAGCTGTACACCACATTCTTTTATATCTTTTACTAGAATTTACGGATGTTATGGGCTAAGACTATGAATAATTGGACATTAGCTACTGGGCTGGGGTCAACACATATTTTGGGCTAGGGTCAAACGCAGTTTGGATGGACCTAGTTAGCTTCAAACGCAGTCTACTCTTAGTTGTAAAGTATACATCGTTAGATTGTGAGCTTTAAAATTTGAGCTTCTAAACTCATGGACGAAATTACACCAAGTAAAAATTCGAGAGTAGTCTACTATTTCACATATGATAGCACCGTAGCTCAACCCGCACTAGTAAAAAGGGGGGATTTGTCCCGGTTCGTGAGGGTCTTTTGTCCCGGTTCTTGAACCGAGAGACTAAAGGGTCGTTACTAATGCCTCCCCCCTTTAGTCCCGGTTCTCACACGAACCGGGACAGATGGGCCTCCATGTGGCCGGTGCGCCGAGACCAGGCAAGGAGGCCTTTGGTCCCGGTTGGTGGCACCAACCGGGACCAAAAGGCATCCACGCGTCAGCATTTCAGTGGCTGGGTTTTTTTTTGAAAGGGGGGGTTGGGGGTTTTGGGGGGTTAATTTAGGTGTTTCATATATTGTGTTAACTAGCTAATTAATAGAGAGAAGTGTCCTCTCTTATGTCCATGCTTGGTCGACACTACGTACTATACATAAAGAGGCCCTTGATACGCTAGCTAGTAAGAAAATGAAGGGAACCATTAAGTACAGAAGTTCATCATGCATACCGAGAGAAGTGATCGATCGACCTCTCCTTCTCTGAAAGATTAAGGTCGAACAACAACTTTTCGTATTATCTATCCGACGCTATTGGCTACATACATATACAATATGTAAGATCTCTTAATTACAATCCCCTAGCAATTGAAATCAACTTCCACATGGTATTCTCCGGCTTTATTGATGACGTGGTCAAGAAAGAATCCCGCCAATTCCTCTTAAATTGCTTTCATGCAATCTTGTTCTAGGAGTTCATTCCGCATCTGCCACGTCTAATTTGAAGAAGGGGGTTAATTAATACATATATATGAATGAAACTCAACAGAAATGATGGTGTAATAAAATGAAATTGTGAATATTATTGGTTATGCACTTCATATTGTCTTTTAGAGTAGCCTCGCTTATTTTTTAAAGTCACGTTGTAGATGAACTCACACACGTAGTATCCACAGAAATCATTCCCTTGTTCCTGCCACAAGCACTTTACGAGAAATAGAGGTCAATCAAACTGATAATGAAGCATTATAAATGGCATTGATGAAAGTATAGCTATAGAATCAACGGGAGATGCGCGCAACTAGCTAGCCAGTAGTACTTACTTTCGGGTATGTATATCGCAGCTCCTTCGGCAGTCCCGGAGCTTCTGCGGTGAACTGTTTCCAAACCCTGCAAGACAAAGAAAATAATTATTATTACTTGAGATATCAGGAAATGAACAAAAAGTTGCCGATATGGTGCGATAATGATCGATTGAACTTACTTGTTGAGCTATTCAGTCATGTCCGCATAGGTTTCGGGATCTTTTCGTCTCGAGTCTAAGACGGTTACTAGTCCCCGCTCAAGCTTAATCTCCAGAAGAACATAGTGAAAGCTGCGCACGCATGCATAACTCATCAATTACATTACTATAACCTTGCTCTAGTAACAAGGGAAACCGAATATGCACACGACAGTAACACTCACTTGAAGTTGTAAGGAAAGAGTATGGTATTTTTGTTTTGATTTTTGATCAACGATTGTAGCAAGTTGGCCTCGGCCTCGTCGGCGTGCTGTTTAACCTGAATATCATCTATGCTATTTGTGTTAATGAACCCAATATCATATATTTCTTGTTTTCTGCACTCGACGATCTTCAATCTGCATAATATATTGAGGATAATTAATTATAAATACATGCAATGAAAGAGCCAAGCTATATATAGAGACTTAATGACAGAAATAGTACTCACAGACAGTAGCAAAAGACCGTTAATTTATCGAGGGCCTTTTGATTGAAGAATGCGAAGAACTCCTCAAATGGAACAGGCAACAGATCGGTTCCAACAAGGTCGTGCTCCTCTTTAATGTTTAGATACAAACTATTCGTCCCCCAGACTCTCTGCAGGTTTTCATGTACCAATTATGGAATCGCATCATCGTTGTTAGAGATTTTTCATCTTTGATGAGAGGCTTCCCGTACCCGTATCTGTGTTCGTCCACCTCCATGAAATTAGGAAGTTGATCGCCACGCATGTAATCTGTAAGATTGCCATAACCGGCCACCGTCCCCGGAGCATTAGCGGCGATGTCGCCGCTAGACACATTGAGCGGGGGCACGATTGATTTGCTTGTTCGCCGAGCTGGGCAATATTTTTCGTAGCTGCTCCTTCTCTTGACCTTTGATGTCTGACAGTACTTCTCGGCCGCTCCATTTGGAGATATGTCTGTTCAGTAATGCGCTCATAGTTTGTTCTCGGCGGAGACTTTGCTGGTTTCCTCAGGGCATCGAGAGTGCGCTTTGCTTTTATCGGATCTACCTTCTCCTCCGGAGGTGGATGTCTCTTTGCTTTCAACCCTTCAAAGAAGTTGTCCACTTCAGCCCGCACGATCTTCGCATTTTCCTCCATGGTCCTCTCGTACGATAACTTCTCCAGAGTCTTGAGAGGAGGACCGTATCTGTATTGCCTCCCGCCCCTGGCTGTACTGCTAGATGCCGGAGCAGACGGAGCGGTTGCGGCGTCTGTCTTCTTTCGTGCTTGCTTACGAGGTGGAGGAGAAGGACTACGACGCGTCGGAGCAGCCGGGGCGGCAGCGGGTCTCTTCCTCCCTTGCTGGCGAGGCGGAGAAGGAGGAGGCTGCTGGCTGCTCGGGCGGCTGGCGCAGGCGGAGAAGGAGGCGGAGTGCCGCCACGCGCCGGAGAAGGAGGCCCACTGCCCTGATCGTCACTCGCCGGAGGAGGAGGCAGTGGAGGAGGCGGAGTGCCCTGACTCGCCGAAGGAGGAGGAGGAGGTGGAGGCATCCAGTTCGGAAGATTGATGAGCTCCTTCTGCCATAGGCATGGAGTCTTCAGAGCAGAACCCAGCCTAGTCTCCCCTTCACTGGTAGGGTAGTCAAGCTGGAGGTCCTCAAATCCCTCCATTATTTCATCCACCATCACCCTAGCATATCCTTCTGGAATCGGCCGGTAGTGAAAAGTTGCGCTGTGTTCAGTAGGATAAACAGAGCCAACAGCCGCCTTGACCTTCAAATTCATCCATCGCGTCATAATGTGGCAATTTTGAGACTCCGTGATAGCATCCACGGGATAGCTGGCAGGAGCCGTCAAGACATGCTCCGGCTAAAGCAGCTCGGTGGAAGCCACGCTGCTTCTCCGCTGAGATGGCGGGGTAGCTTCAGGGGAAGCTTCGGCAGGTCGTTTGCTGTGATCTGCTTCTCGTTCCTCTAGCCCCATTACCCTTTCGTGCAGCGCCTGCAGTTGGCTCTGCTCTAGTTTCTTCCTCCTCTCCTAGGTTTTGTAACCCCCTGCGTCCGGAAAACCAACCTTCCACGGAATGGAGCCTGGCGTGCCTCGTGTCCGTCCAGGGTGCTCAGGATTCCCGAGGGCCATTGTGAGCTCGTCCTTCTCCCTGTCTGGAACGAACATCCCTTGCTGCGCTGCATCGATATACTGCCGAAGCCTTGTGACTGGTGTTTTTAGTTGCTCGTCCGTCCAACGGCACTTCCCTGATACAGGGTCCAAGGTTCCGCCAGCCCCGAAGAACCAAGTACGGCAACGGTCTGGCCATCTCATTGTCTCTGGTTCGATCCCTTTATCAAGCAGATCATTCTCAGCCTTGGACCACTTAGGCCGGGCTTTGAGGTAGCCACCTGACCCCGTGCGATGGTGAAACTTCTTCTTCATAGCATTTTGCTTATTTGTCGCCGACATCTTCTTACTCTTATCCGATGTCGTGTGGGCCACAAATGCGGGCCAGTGATCTCTGATCTTCTCATATTTGTCGATGAATTCTGGTGTCTCTTCTTTGTCGACAAACTTTTTCAGCTCTTTCCTCCACCTCCTGAATAGGCCTGCCATCTTCTTAAGAGCACAAGACTTGATTAATTGTTCTTTAACTGGCTTCTCCGGATCCTCCTCTGGCGGTAGGGTGAAATTTGCCTTCAGCTCAGTCCAAAGATCATCTTTCTGCATATCATTGACATAAGACACCTGAGGGTCCTCCTCCTTAGGATTATACCATTGGTGGATGTTGATCGGGATCTTGTCCCTAACAAGAACCCCGCACTGAGCAGCAAATGTGTTCTTTGTCCGGATGGGTTCAATCGGTTCGCCATCGCGCGCGATTGCTGTGATCTCAAACCTTTCATCCGAGCTCAACTTTTTTTCGGGCCTCGTCTCCTTACCGAAGTTGTGCTCGATCCGGAGGGCTAGAAAAAATAAGAAAGACTAGAGTTAATTAATATGTGTACATATACCAAAACAATGAATGCATCAATTAGCTAGTCAGCAGGCTTAACTAATATATATACCTAGCCAGACTCGGTTCGGTCACCGGAGCCGTCATCACGATCTCCTTCTTGCACCGTCATTGGGTCACCGGAGCCGTCCTCATGGTCTCCTTCTTGCACCGGTATTGGGTCAAAGGAGCCATCATAATTGCCTGCTTCTTCACCCTGTCCTTCCAGACCATCGGTGTCGTTCTGAAACGATAAGACGACATCACTTCCATGTGCGATTATCTCCTCCAACATCACTTCTGTTGCTTCGTCTCGGGGGTGTCCATAGTTTCTACAAATATTTACAACATGGCAATTATTATTCAAACATGACAGATATGGATATATTAGTGGCAAACGTAGAACTAGCTAGCTAATCATAGTAAGGAATCATATTAATTAGTGGCCTCGGCGCTGCCTCGAGAGAGTTTGTCGGGTAGGGGCGCGGCGGGAGGGGGTAGGAGAACAAGAGTTTTTTCTCTAGGGTTTGGGTGTCCTCGAGAGTTTTGGTCGAGCGAGAGGGCCGAGGGGGGTGCTGCCGTGGTATAAGTTATCACGGTCGAGAGGGGGTATATATATCGACCGTCCCTCATGTCAAAGTTATCCGGGAGGCACTAGTACAGAACTAGCCTTTAGTGCCGGTTCGTGGCGGGCTTTAGTGCCGGTTCTCCAACCAGCACTAAAGAGTGGGGACTAAAGGTCCCCTCCCTTTAGTACCGGTTCTTCATGAACCGGTGCTAAAGTGCCACCACGTGGCACGAGCCAGGCCTGTTTGCGTGTAGGGCATTAGTACCGGTTGGTAACACCAACCGGTACTAAATGTTTGGGTGTTTTTTTTAAATTTTTCTTTAATTTTGTATTTTCAATTTAATTTAGTGATTGTTTTACATTATAATGAGTTGTTAAATCATTAGGTGAAAGTACCGTGGATTAGTTTCGACTGGATGGATATATCTCTAGCTAGCTAGCTAGCTAGCAAAGTGATCAAGTATATGCCATATCCATATATATTATACTTGATCAACTATAGTGATCTGTGGTTTCTTTCATTAAATGATATAATAATTAACTAGCTGATCACCACCAGCACTAGCTACTAGCTTAAAGAAGAAACATTCACTTGTACCAGAAGCAAAATATCATCGAGTTCAACATGATTGTCATGATATTATAAGCGTTCATATATAACACCATAAAAGCAAATCACTTAAGTTCGGAACGAAGAACACGGACATGAAAGGACAAGTACTAATTAAGCGCAACATGAAACTAGCTAAATCACTCCTGCTAGCTACTCTCTCTCTGGTAAAATAGCATAGAACATGTATAGCTCTCCTGATTGATCATACTGGAGCATGCCGATGAACTTGTCTCCTAATCATGGGCTGCGCTTCTCATTGCTGCCCCCTAATACTTCTCTGCGATCATTAACAATTTTCCTCCAATCTTTCACTATTAAGCATTCATCGCTTTTAGAAATCCTGAATGCATTCATGTGCAATGCAGGATATCTTGGTCGTAAGCTAACAATTGACATCTGAACTTTAGTCTCGATCCCCTGAGGCACAATTGTCATCGGGAGTCCCTGTTGAAAAATATCGTATAGTACTTAATTCATATACATAGGAATGAAAGTTTAGCAAAAAAATTATGTATGCAAAATTTGCACTGAGGACAAATAGTAAATATCTTACCATCATTCCTAAATAGATGTAACCGTAGTTCAATACCATCACTATTGGTCGCACGTTTTGAGTACTAACATTTCTAAGTGCAGGAAGAAAATTTGTCTTGACAGTATGAAGATCCTCAAGCCATGAAACATAATGACTTATCTCCTCGCAGTTTAGTTCAGCTCCGGGACAATAGTAGGTCCTGTCTACCAAGCGTCGGACATGTTTGGTTGAATGGAGATAAGCTGTCAATATAAATTAGTTGTCAGTTATTTTTGAATAAGAAATATCAAAGACAAAAATATAGTTGAGAAGAACTCACATAATGGTAGAACTGGAGGCGTCTGCACATCGACCCATATGTCTCTATTACCTTCAATATCATCTTCCGGACGAATATCAAAGGTGATAACCATACCAGGCTCAAATGCATAAGCCTTGCATAGTGCTTGCCAAGTTTTGTATTCAAAATAGGTGTACGTGTGTGCATTGTATACTTTGACGTTGAAAGTATAACCATCATGCTCAGTTTTCAGGTAAGCTCTCTTTACCTCCATAGTTTCCACATCTTTGAAACCTATCTTATCCAAGACAAAAATTCATGCATGGCAGGGGATGCGCTAGTACAATAGTGAAAATTAAAAATTATAAGTCATGCAAATAAAGCATATATAAGTCATGCTTAATTACGAACACAGACTTGTCGTTGTGACTTACTGTATCGAATTCGAAAGTCTCATCCAACTTGATGCTGAATCGCCTACCATCATCAAGGAAATTTCTGTCGCACTGGCCACGCTGGTCTTCACAATATTCGCACATAATGAAATTTTTTCCATCGTCAGACGACATTTCCTATGTTTATATATTAGACGAAACATTAAACACTTACTAATTCAATTAATTCAACTACTTCTATTAATTCAACTAAGCATTTACTAAAAATAAACTAGTTATATTAATTCAACTAGTTCAACTAAGCATTTACTAAAAATAAACTAGTTATATTAATTCAATTAGTTCAACTAAGCATTTACTAAAAATAAACTAGTTCTATATATTAATTCAACTAGTTCAACTAAACATTTACTAAAAATAAACTAGTTCTATATATTAATTCAACTAGTTCAACTAAACATTTACTAAAAATAAACTAGTTATATTAATTCAATTAGTTAAACTAAGCATTTACTAAAA
>NC_041385.1:89393824-89394496 GCF_002162155.2 Triticum dicoccoides
CGGCGCGGCGGCGTCGGCGTCGTCGAGATCGAGACTCGCGCGCGCGAGAAGTGGAACGAACTGGCGACGATAACTGAATTTTCGTTAGTGCCATATATATAGGATGGGCCGTTAGTACCGGTTGGTGGCTCCAACCGGTACTAAAGGCCAAATTTTGGCCAGCCCAAGCGGCGGAAAACGCGGGCCTTTAGTACCGGTTGGTTGGCTCCAACCGGTACTAAAGGGCAACACATTAGTACCGGTTGGAGCCACCAACCGGTACTAATGGCCGTGCGCTGCCACCCGCGATGCGCTATGTTTAGTCCCACCGCGCTGAGCGAAGGGCATCCGCACTGGTTTATAAACCCAGCCGCGGTTGCCTTTTCGAACTCCTCTATATAGCAGGCTTCTGGGCCTGAATTTGCACACCCTAGGTGTGGCAGGCCCACCGGGCAGCGCCCCAACATTTTTTTTTAAATTTTTCTTTTCTACATTATTTATTTTCTTCTATTTATTTTTGAGTAATTTTTTTATATAGTTATTTCTTTTCTGATTTATTTTTTTTCTATTTATTTCTGAGTAGGTTTTTTTGTTGTATTTAGTTTATTTGTGAATGTTTTTGCTTTATATAACTTTTTTCTTTTCTGCATTATTTATTTTCTTCTATTTATTTTTGAGTAATTTTTTTATATA
>NC_041385.1:89394700-89396422 GCF_002162155.2 Triticum dicoccoides
TTCTCCTTCTTCTTCCTCTTCTTCTCCTTCTTCTTATTCCTCTTCTTCCTCTTCTTCTCCTTCTTCTCATTCTTCTTCTTCTTCTTCTTCTTCTTCTTCTTCTCCTTCTTCTTCCTCTTCTTCTTCTTCTTCTTCCTCCTCTTCTTCGTCTTCTTCTTCTTCTTCTTCCTCCTCTTCTACTTCTTCTTCCTCCTCTTCTTCTGCTTCTTCTTCCTCTTTTTTATATATAGAGTTAAATGAAGACCAAATGCTTGTGATAGTTTGAAAAATAACATATTTAAATTGTGCATCTAAACGCAGAAAAAATACATTGATCAGTACCGCCTTTTAGCCAAAACGCGCTACTGCTACACAGAAGTACATATAAAAAATACATTGATCATCAACGATCTTTTTGTATAGAATCTAAATCGTCAATAGGAATCTACCACCGATTTAAGAACCGGCGAAGACTCCTTTTGCAGCCACAGATCCTACACATAGAGTTCAATGAAGACCAAATGTTTGGGATAGTTTGAGAAGTAACACACTTAAGGTGGTCAAATTCTTGTTAGGGGAGCGAGGTGGGACTAAAAATAGCGCCTGCCACAACCTATTTAGTACCGGTTCGTGCCACGAACCGGTACTAAAGGTGCTGGTTGGGCACCAGCATCTTTACTACCGGTTCGTGTCACGAACCGGTACTAAAGATTCCCAAAGAACCGGTACTAAAGGTCACCTCCCGCCAAGTCATTTGAACCGGCACTAATGGGAGCATTAGTGCCGGTTCATATGCGAACCGGTACTAATGTTTCACATATTAGGTCCTTTTTCTACTAGTGAGGGGTTATATCGACAACGATGACATACATACATGGGAAAATAATGTTATCGGGGAGGGGGTATATCGACCCTCCTCCCTCGTGTTGAAGTTATCGGGAGGGGGTATGGACAACGACATACCCAATAAAAAATAAGAAGACAAAAGAAGAAATAAAAAGAGGAGAAGAAGAAAGGAATAAAAGAGAAGATCGAAGAAAAAAAGAAGAAAAAAAAGAGGAGAAAAAGAAAGGAATAGGGGAGAACAAGAAAAAATAGAAAATATTCCATTTTCTCTTCTTCTCCTCTATTCCTTTCTTCTTCTCCTCTTCTTTTTCTTCTTTTTTCCTCTTCTTATTTATTTCTCCTCTTCTCCTCCTTTCTTCCTCTTCTTATTTTCCTTTTTCCTCTCATTCTTTTAGTATTGCTTGTTTTTTTAAATGTTCAAATAGAAAATTTCGAAAAAAATAAAGGTTTTGCCTAATGCATTGTTCATATGAATATACAAACATTTGTATATTCTACAATAATTAATATCACCAAAAAAATCTATGAACAAAAAAAATCCTAACTTCTCTAAAAATCTATCTTTTGCATATATGAAAATATTAATACACATATGAACAAAAAATACATATATGAACAAAAACATGCTCTGAACAATTTTTTTATACATTTTAAACATCTACATACATACACATATACATTATATATATATATGAACAAAAAAACTAAACTAATAAAAATGAAAAAAAACAGAGCCGCATAGCCACATACATACACATATGCATTATATATATCTATGAACAAATAATAAAACTAATAAAAATGAAAAAAAAACAGAGCTGGGGCGGCGCAGCGGCTCACAGCGGGGGCGGCTAGCGATGACGATGGCGACGGCAGGGGCGGCTAGGGCGCCGGCGC
>NC_041385.1:89396566-89407408 GCF_002162155.2 Triticum dicoccoides
CGGGGCGGCACGCGGTGACGGGGACGGCGGTCTCGGGCGGCACGCGGTGACAGGGACGAGGAGGGTGGGCTCAGGGAGGCAAGCGGCGACGGGGACGAGGACGGCGGGCTCGGGGAGGCCGGCGACGAGGACGGCGCGGGCTCGGGGAGGCCGGCGACGAGGATGGCGCAGGCTCGGGGAGGCGGGCGACTTGGACGGAGCGGGCTCGGGAAGGCCGTCGACTTGGATGGCGTGGGCTCGGGGAGGCGACGGCCTTGGCGGCGATGGCGAGGTGGAGCAGCCTGACGGCGTCGATGAGCTCGGCACCGTCGGGGGATGGGGGCAACTGGCGATGAAAACTGAGAATTTTTTACAAGTGTTTCTTATATAGTCGAAGCATTGGTCCCGGTTCGTGGCACCAACCGGGACCAATGCCCCCCTTTAGTCCCGGTTTGTGCCACCAACCGGGACCAAAGGCCAGTTTTCAGCAGCCCAAAGGGTGGGAAGCGGCGGCCTTTGGTCCCAGTTGATGGCACCAACCGGGACTAAAGGGGGGGCATTGGTCCCGGTTGGTGCCACGAACCGGGACCAATGCCCCCTTTAGTCCCGGTTGGTGCCATCAACCGGGACCAAAGGCCCCTATGCTGCCCGCGTCGCGGCCAAAGTTTAGCCCCACCTCGCTAGTTGAGAGGGCTCAAGAGTGGTTTATATGCGCTGCTGCGCCCACCCTCTTGAGCTCCTCTCAACTACAGGCTTTTGGGCCTAATCTCACACTATGCTGCTGTGGGCCTATTGGGCCTTCTGTAGGCCTGAATCCTGGCCCAGGTTGGGTTTCTAGTCGTATTCAGGCCGTGGTGGCCCAATAGGTGGCAGTTTTTTTTAGTTTTTTTCCAGTTTTTTTGTTTTGTTTTTTGCATTATTAATTTTCTTTTGTTTTTTGCTTTATTTTTTAATTCTTTTTGCTTTTAGGTTAGAAAAATTATAAACTTTCTTTCAGCGCCATTAGTTTTCAAATTTGAATAGTTAAAATTTGAATTCTTTGAAATTTGTGTGAATCACAAGTTTGTGATTAACTTTACTAAAAATGTGCATGGTATCATAATTTCACCCACATAGCATGTGCATGTACAAAATGGACAATGGTATCATACTCGTCTGTTACAAAGTTGGCATGGTATCATCATAATAGTTGCGGGAGAAAGTCTTCACTTTTTCTTCGCTTGTGTCATTTGCTTATTGCGCCGTAACCATGGATAATCTTCATCGTTTATCAGGATGCTTGGGTCAGCCTTGACTTTGAAGGGAGGAACCTCATGAAACTTTTCATAATCTTCAGACATGTCTGTCTTGCCCTCCACTCCCACGATGTCCCTTTTTCCTGAAAGAACTATGTGGCGCTTTGGCTCATCGTATGATGTATTCGCTTTCTTATTCTCAGTTTGATAGACATGTCCTTCACATAGATAGCGTGTGCCACATCATTGGCTAGGACGAACGGTTCGTCAGTGTACCCAAGATTTTTCAGATCCACTGTTGTCATTCCGTACTGTGGGTCTACCTGTACCCCGCCTCCTAACAGATTGACCCATTTGCACTTAAACAAAGGGACCTTAAAATCATGTCTGTAGTCAAGTTCCCATATGTTCACTATGTAACCATAATATGTGTCCTTTCCCCTCTCGGTGGCTGCATCAAAGCGGACACCACTGTTTTGGTTGGTGCTCTTTTGATCTTGGTCAATCGTGTAAAATGTATTCCCATTTATCTCGTATCCTTTCCAAATCGCAACAGTCGAAGATGGTCCCCTAGTCAACAAGTACAGCTCATCACAAACAGTGTTTTCACCTCTGAGACGTGTTTCCAATCAACTGCTGAAAGTCCTGATGTGTTCACATATAATCTAGTCATCGCACTGCTCCAGGTGTTTGGAGCGCAGACTGTTCTTGTGTTCATCGACATAAGGGGTCACAAAGGTAGAGTTCTGTAGAACTGTGCAGTGTGCTTGAGACCAAGAATATCTGTCCCTGCATATTATTGAGTCCCTTCCAAGCGTGCCTTTTCCAACCAGTCTCCCCTCGTACCTCGATTTAGGGAGACCTATCTTCTTAAGGCCAGGAATGAAGTCAACACAAAATTCGATGGCATCCTCAGTTTGATGGCCCATGGAGATGCTTCCTTCTGGCCTAGCGCGGTTACGGACATATTTATTTAGGACTCTCATGAACCTCTCAAAGGGGAACATATTGTGTAGAAATACAGGCCCCAGAATGACAATCTCGTCGACTAGATGAACTAGGACGTGTGTCATGATATTGAAGAAGGATGGTGGGAACACCAGCTCGAAACTGACAAGACATTGCGCCACATCACTCCTTAGTCTTGGTACAATTTCTGGATCGATCACCTTCTGAGAGATTGCATTAAGGAATGCACATAGCGTCACAATGGCTAATCGGACGTTTTCCGGTAGAAGCCCCCTCAATGCAACCGGAAGCAGTTGCATCATAATCACGTGGCAGTCATGAGATTTTAGGTTCTGAAACTTTTTCTCAGCCATATTTATTATTCCCTTTATATTCGACGAGAAGCCAGTCGGGACCTTCATACTAAGCAGGCATTCAAAGAATATTTCCTTCGCTTCTTTGGTAAGAGCGTAGCTGGCAGGACCTTCATACTGCTTCGGAGGCATGCCGTTTTTTTCGTGCAAATGTTGCAGGTCCTCCCGTGCCTCTGGTGTATCTTTTGTCTTCCCATACACGCCCAAGAAGCCTAGCAGGTTCACGCAAAGGTTCTTCGTCACGTGCATCACGTCGATCGAAGAGCGGACCTCTAAGTCTTTCCAGTAGGGTAGGTCCCAAAATATAGATTTCTTCTTCCACATGGGTGTGTGTCCCCCAGCGTCACTCGGAACAGCTAGTCCGCCGGGACCCTTTCCAAAGATTACGTGTAAATCATTGACCATAGCAAGTACGTGATCACTGGTACGCATGGCGAGCTTCTTCTGGTGATCTGCCTCGCCTTTGAAATGCTTGCCTTTCTTTCGACATTGATGGTTGTCAGAAGAAATCGACGATGGCCCAGGTACACATTCGTCCTACAGCTTCCCAGGTATATACTTTCGGTGTCAAGTAAACAGTACGTGCATGCATGGTATCCCTTGTTTGTCTGTCCTGAAAGGTTACTGAGAGCGGGCCAATCGTTGATGGTCACGAATAGCAACGCCTTTAGGTCAAATTCCTCTTGTTTGTGCTCATCCCACGTACGTACACCGTTTCCATTCCACAGCTGTAAAAGTTCTTCAACTAATGGCCTTAGGTACACATCAATGTCGTTGCTGGGTTGCTTAGGGCCTTGGATGAGAACTGGCATCATAATGAACTTCCGCTTCATGCACATCCAAGGAGGAAGGTTATACATACATAGAGTCACGGGCCAGGTGTTGTGATTGCTGCTCTGCTCCCCGAAAGGATTAATGCCATCCGCGCTTAAAGCAAACCATACGTTCCTTGGGTCACGTGCAAACTCAGCCCAATACTTTCTCTCGATTTTTCTCCACTGCGACCCATCAGCGGGTGCTCTCAACTTCCCGTCTTTCTTACGGTCCTCACTGTGCCATTGCATCAACTTGGCATGCTCTCCGTTTCTGAACAGACGTTTCAACCGTGGTATTATAGGAGCATACCACATCACCTTCGCAGGAACCCTCTTCCTGGGGGGCTCGCCGTCAACATCACCAGGGTCATCTCATCTGATCTTATACCATAATGCACCGCATACCGGGCATGCGTTCAGATCCTTGTACGCACCGCGGTAGAGGATGCAGTCATTAGGGCATGCATTTATCTTCTGCACCTTCAATCCTAGAGGGCATACGACCTTCTTTGCTGCATATGTACTGTCGGGCAATTCGTTATCGTTTGGAAGCTTCTTCTTCAATATTTTCAGTAGCTTCTCAAATCCTTTGTCTGGCACAGCATTCTCTGTCTTCCACTGCAGCAATTCTAGTACGGTACCGAGCTTTGTGTTGCCATCTTCGCAATTGGGGTATAACCTTTTTTTGTGATCCTCTAACATGCAATCGAACTTCAGCTTCTCCTTTTGACTTTCGCATTGCGCCCTTGCATCGACAATGACCCGGCGGAGATCATCATCATCGGGCACATCGTATGGTTCCTCTTGATTTTCAGCAGCTTCGCCCGTTGCAGCATCATCGTGCACATCGTCTGGTTCCTCTTGATGTTCAGTAGCATCACTGTATTCAGGGGGCACATAGTTGTCATCGTACTCTTCTTCTTCGCCGCTTCCATCATAACCCCTATTTCTCCGTGCCTCGTCCAAACATTATAGTGTGGCATGAAACCCTTGTAAACCAGGTGGGTGTAAAGGATTTTCCGATCAGAGTAAGACTTCGTATTCCCACATATAGGGCATGGACAACACATAAAACCATTCTGCTTGTTTTCCTCAGCCACTTCGAGAAAATCATGCACGCCCTTAATGTACTCGGAGGTGTGTCTATTACCGTACATCCATTGCCGGTTCATCTGCGTGCATTATATATAATTAAGTGTGTCAAAAATCATTACAAAACATCATGAATAGATAATTAAGTGACCAAATTAATAGAAGTTCATCATCACATTAAAACTAAAGTACATACATAGTTCTCATCTTCAAGCGAAAATCATTACAGAATAACATAAAGTTCTGTAGAGCATCTAAATTAATTAAACCATACATTGAAACTATGTAAAACATTTTAGTACGAAAACAAATGCGATCATAATCGCAACCAAGGTAACAACTGATCCAACGGCATAATGATACCAAGCCTCAGTATGAATGGCATATTTTCTAATCTTTCTAATCTTCAAGCGCATTGCATCCATCTTGATCTTGTGATCATCGACGACATCCGCAACATGCAACTCCAATATCATCTTCTCCTCCTCAATTTTTCTTATTTTTTCCTTCAAGAAATTGTTTTCTTCTTCAACTAAATTTAACCTCTCGACAATAGGGTCGGTTGGAATTTCCGGTTCAACAACCTCCTAGATAAATAAAATATATGTCACGTTGGTCGGCATAATTTTCATAAACAATAAATGAACCAATAGTTATGAAAATATAATATATACCACATCCGAATCATAGACAGAACGAGGGCCGACGGGGGCGGATACCAAAAACATCGCACTATATAAGATGCAATAATAAAAGTAAGAAAATAATACAAGTATCTATCTAAACATACAAGTAAGAATGTTTTTCCTTTCAGAAAGAAGATAAGAACAAGAGGCTCACCACGTTGGTGCCGGTGATGAGATCGGCGCGGGTGATCGACGGCGGTGAAGATGGGGATGGGGCGTGCCGGACCGCTAAACCTAGACAAATATTGAGGAAAATGGAGCTTGGAGGTCGAGCTTGGAGAGGAGAAAGCTTAAGTAGTGTGGCTCGGGCATTCCATCAAACACCTTGTGTGCATAGGAGGTGAGCTAGAGCACCACCAAGCCCTCTCCCCCTCGGCTGCCAGAAAAAACGGAGCAGTGTGCTCTGCTCTTACGTGAGGGGGTATATATAGGCACCTCATTGGTCCCGGTTAGTGGCATGAACCGGGACTAAAGGATTGCCTTTGGTCCCGGTTCAAGCCACCAACCGGGACCAATGATGGTGGGCCAGGAGCGAGGCCCATTGGTCCCGGTTCGTCCCACCAACCGGAACCAAAAGGTCCAGACGAACCGGGACCAATGGCCCACGTGGCCCGACCGGCCCCCGGGGCTCACGAACCGGATCCAATGCCACCATTGGTCCCGGTTCTGGACTGAACCGGGACTAATGGGCTGACCTGGCCTGGACCATTGCCCCCTTTTCTACTAGTGCCACTTCCCTACTTGATGCCATCAATCACTACATTGCAATCTGAGGTCACATGGATATGATGCAAGTTTAGGGCATCTGCGAGACGGGCCCGCAACCATCCGGACCGCGGAAAGCCATCCAACACCGACTTGTATTGGTCCGCTGGGCAATTCGGACGCGATTTCTCTTACAAATTGAAGGCAAAAGTGTGGGATATTTGCGGGAGTACAGACACCCGAAACGTACAACTCCGACACCTCTGGCCCACCCAATCCCTACTGCCGGTCCCATTTCCTTTCACTCCGCCCCTTCTCTATGTATGTAGTCCCTCCGTTCCAAAATATTTGTCTTTCTAGAGATTTCAAAAAGTAACAACATAGTTGAAAAAGGAGCGCATCAGCACTGGGATTCGAACACGCGATCTCAAATCAGGTTGCTCATCGAGCTAGCCACTGCGACAAATAAATTCTTGTGTTTGATTGGCAGCGCCACTGTTCATCAAGAAAGAAAAGGCAGAGGCAATTCCTAAACACCCAATAGCACAAATTCGAATAAACAAAAGTATGTGTGAGGGATCAAACAAAGGCCCTAGAGCCACCTACATTACCGAGATTAGGTGTCCAAAATGGCAGACAAGTGTGTATGAACTATAAGACGCAAACACATTAAATATGATTTCATTTCGAAAAAAGTAAATAATTTTTGAAAATGAACATTTTCTACTTTCTGAATTTTTTTTAAAAAGGGGAACATTTTTTGAAACCCAAAGATTTTCTGAAAAACGAACAAATTTCTAAGGATAGAACATTTTTTTAGATTAAGAACAATTTTTTGAAAACATAAAAAATTTGACACAAAAGAACAAAAATTAATAATACAAAGTTTTTCAAATAACGAACAATTTTTTGAAAATGCAAACATTTTTTGACAAACAAGAACAAGAATGAATAATGCAAACATTTTCTTAAATTACGAACAAATTTTTCAAAATGCAAACACTTTCTGGAACCCTGAACATTTTTTGAATTCCTAAACACATTTTGAATACATGAATTATTTATTTGTGAACGTATTTGCAAAGTAAAATTCCAGAACATATTTCAAATTTTTGAACAAAAATTCCAAGGCGAACAATATTGAGATCACCAGAACATTTTTCTGATTTTGCGAAACAATTTTGAAAACATGAACATTTTTTTAATTGGTGATTTTTTTTTGAAAATGGGAACATCTATTGTAAATCCCACACCTTTTTTGAATTTGTGCACAAAAAATGAAAATGCGACCATTTTTTAAATTTAAAATTCTAAACTTTGTTTTGAATTTTGGAACGTTTGTTGCAAAGTTGAGATTCCTTTAAATTCTAGATTTTCTCTAAATATGTAAACCAAATTTCAAAACAGGAATATTTTAGAAAAATGAGTAATTTTTTTAAAATGCGAACATTTTTTAGATATCTGAAGATTTGTTGAAAAACAGAGATAAAAACGAAAGTAAAAAGGAAAGAAAAGAGGAAACGAAAGAAAGAAATAAAAAACGAAAATGAAACAGTTAGAAACAGTTAGAAAAACTTCCCTTATGTTCTAGAAGGTTCCTAAAACCAGTAAAGCCCGACTGGAATCTCCTAGAAAGTTACCAAAACCGGCCGATACTGTAGCGCGTTCTTTACTGATTATTGGGCCGGCCCATGACGATCGCTGGTCGATCGCTCTGTGCGAATCAACGGGAACTCCTATCTGCCGCATTTTGCGGCAGATTGGCGAGGCTTTGCATAGGGGCGGTTTTCGTCTGGGCCGGCCCAGGCGGAACAGCCAGCGGTGAAAAAATACAACAAAAAGAGCTCACTCAACCAGGATTCGAACTCCCAACCTGGCGCTTCTAAATACAACACCTAACCACCGGAGCTGATCAGAGCTACTGTCAAACATTCAACACGAAACCTATTAGTACTAAAAATACCGACATATCAAAATATTTTCCATTTTTTCGAACATTTACATAAAAATCTGAATACTTTTAAAAGAAATCTGAACAATTTTCAAAAAACACGAGCAAGTATTGAAAAAATGTACAATTTCTAGATTTGTAACAAAAATTTATAACGCAAAGAATTTGTGAATTTTTGAACAAATTTTGGAAAGCGGGAACATTTTTTCAATTCCAATTTTTTGACAAACGCGAACAATTTTTGAATTTGCGAACAAATTTAAAATAGGTCAGAAAATTAGAAAATTTTAAAAGTACAAAGGTTGGAAAATTAGACAATTTCCAAACAAGAACATTTTGGACAAAAGGAAACATTTTTTGCATCTGTGAACAAAAATTGAAACTCTGAACAAAATCTAGAAAAAGTGAACATTATCATCATTAATGGAATTTGTGAACGGAAATTGAAAAGCAGAACATTTTTTGAAGTTATGAACATATTTTGAAAGGAGAACACTTTCTTAAATTTCGGAACATTTTTTGAAATAGGAACATTTTTTGAATTTATGAATATTTTTAAAGCTGAACATTTTTTAAAATATGTGCACACGTTGTAAAAATCACTATGTTTTTGGAACTTCTGAATACAATAAAAAAGGAACAATTATTAAACTCCAGAACAATTTTTGAAATTTCGTACATATTTTGGAATTCTTGAAAATAAGAATCAAAAGAAAAAATGAGTAGATTAAGAATTACAAAAGAAACAAAGAAAATAAAAAAGAGAAATAAAAAATCAACTAGGCGAACAAAAAATTAAAATCAAGAACAATTTTTAAATTTGTGAACAAAAATTTCAAAAAACATATTTTGAACTTCGGGAAAGTATTTTGAAAGTGTGAATATTTTTAAAAAAAATTAGGAACAAAATTTGAAACAGGAACATTCCGTGAAGTTTTGAACAATTTATGAGCAACACAAAAAAAAATTCGGAAAAACGAAAATAAACTTGAGAACAGGAAAAATAAAAATGAAAAAATGAAAAAGAAAGAAAAAGAAACAGAAAAAGGCAAAAAAAAACGGTTCAGGAACCTCCTAGAAGGTTCCCAAAACCAGAGAAAACCGGCTGGGAGCCAGCTAGAAATGGCTGATAAGTTTAACGGGCTGGCCCATCCCGAACGGTCGTCACTGTCCCCGTGTGCGTCGCTGCAGCAGTTTGCCGCAAAGAGCGGCAAATAGGAAAAACCCGAATCAACGGCAATCTGCTGCAGAATGCGGCAGACAGGATTTTCCTTCTCACAGGCCTGAACGCATGTTTCGATGAAAAGATAAGGCCTCAACAGCCCTGTCCAGCGTAGCCCAACCAATCAACCAACGATAGCGAACTGTGATCGGCCCGCTAGTTCAACGCGTCAACCCAATGGTTTGCTCCGAAGAATAATCAACAAGCTTGGACGCCAAGTTCCCGATCACGATACGAACCGACTTGCACGAACCCGTGGCCGTCAAGGAAGGGAAGCCCGAAGCCGGCCGTGCTGTATGTATAAATAGGCCACCGGCAGACCCGATCTCCACGCACGGAATCCACGAAGCGAACCAGGGAAACGAGCGACGATGCGGCGCGAGGGACGGCAGCGAGGGTGGGTGCGTGTGTACGACCGCGCCGTGGTGGACCCGGAGGGCAAGCGCCGCGCCGTGCACGTCGTGGACGGCCCGGTGGTGGCCAACGGCGGCTTCATCCGGGCGCCGCGGAAGCCGACCAACCAGTCCAAGTCTGGCGGCCTCCGCGCCCTTCCCCGAGACGCACTCGTTCAAGACGAGGAGCCGCAACTCCATCCGCCACTGGGCGACCGGCATTCTGGGTACTACTACACAACGACGTGCCAGTCACCGTTCAGATTCGAGGCCGCGCCGTATGGATGGAGGTACGACGCCTTCGCACCCGAGGAAGTGCAAGCTCCTCGCCCGCCGCCGGCAGCGGCGCGTTCTGGGGGGAGATCGGCGTGCAAGGGGAGCCGCAAGTTCAAGCACAGCGAGATCAAGATGTACTACGTGGACGCGGCCGATGACGTCGATGGGCGCCTCGATTATCTCTATGACTTTGATTCATGATTCCCCCCTTTGTTTTCCAAAGTTCAGCAAGATGAGTTGTAAACTACTGTAGATCCGATGGATGTGTGTATCTTTGTCCCTTCCGTTATCAATGCAGGTGCTTGCTCTAATGAAGATCATGTTGTTATTCTACTCCGGGTCCATGAATCTTTAAACGTGTTGATCTCAAACTAAAAGTTGAAATTCTGGGCAGTGACGACAGCTTGAAGCACTATTTTTAGATTCTTTATGAATTTTTGAACAATTGGCATGAGTGAATATCAAATGTCCACCGTCAAATTATTCATAGGGTACGATTAAACTGATTTTTTTTTTTTTTGCAAAAGGACAATGCAATACTCATCTCAATTCTCAAGGTAAATTTTTTTGGCACTTCTTTAGATAAAAGACGCGTGCCCGACTTTAGGAAGACGAAGCTAGAACCCTACTAGGGTGGAGGAGCTCGGTCTCTACACTACATTCTCCGTTCCCCGAATAGTTTTTCTCCCACTGTTAGTGGTTTTAGCTCGGCAAAAATTATACTCCCTCCGTTCCACAATTCTTGTCATAATTTAAAATAAAACTACGTCAAGAATTATGAAACAGAGGAGTAGCATAAACATTATATTGCACTTCCATATCAACTCAAACTCCAAAAATTAGGTTGATTATTTCTGCACATATATTAAGACAAGTTACCACACAAGCGGAAGAAGATTTGACTGGATAATAAGAAAACCTGCCAAAACTAGCACATCTTTAACATGACCCACATCAATAAAACTGACGATTATCACATCCCAGAATTTTCCCAAATTTCACAAGAAATTAAAATTTTCTAGAAATACTTATGTTTTTTGCCTATAGCGATTTTTGAGGGATTTTTAATTTAACTGTAATTTGACTAAGAGACTGCTATTTGTTTGAAAGTATGGCCCAACTGAACATTGGGGATTAAAACCCAAAGTGGAGCCGCCAGCATGTTCC
>NC_041385.1:89407583-89544284 GCF_002162155.2 Triticum dicoccoides
GTGAGGGCTGGGGTACGTTTGGCCTTGAAACGGAACAAAACGACCAGCCAGTGGATTGGATTGAAACGAAATTGAATCGAATCAAAGAAGAATGAAATGAAACAAAGAAAAAAGTACAAGGAACAAGGAAAAAGGAACAAGCTAGGGTACAACGAGGTTGATCCAAGAAGAAACATGCAATTAATTTGAGAAATGCAGTTGATCCACCAAGGAACAAACAATCAATGTACAATGATGACACCTAGGTTTGTTAACGAGGTTCGGCGAACTAGCCTACTTCCCAGGGCCATGGCTAAGAGACCAAGGTACACTGTGTCCGACTCTGCGTATTCTAGCCCACACTACAACCTCAAGTCCGAACTTTTTTTTTACGGAAAAGCTTACTTTATTATTAATCAAAAGACGGATATATCGTCTGCCAGCAGACTCAAAATGAAATCAGGAGGGGCATCAATCAACCGAGATGGATTATTACCACGTCCCCATCTAGCCAGCTCATGAGCTACATAATTTGACTCTCTAATACAATGCTCAATAGTAAACCTCCCCAAATCTACTAGATAACTACGACATTCATCAAGAAGCGGCGCTGCCACCATAGAATAACCTTCATTGAATCTAAGTGCATTCACCACCGTGATATTATCCGATCTCACCACCAAGTTATTGCATCCCGTATCTCTTGCTAGCTTCAGTCCTTCAAGCAGAGCTGCCGCTTCTGCCGTGAAAACATCAGCTACATGTTCTAATCACGCCGTGGACGCCGACATGAAAGATCCTCGGTGATCATGGATGACAGCACCTCAAGACCCAACATAATCGCCCTCTCTGAATGAAGCATCGACATTAAGGACAAGTTGTCCTGCTAGGAACGTCGTGAAGGAAATATGCCCTAGAGGCAATAATAAAGTTATTATTTATTTTCTCATATCATGATAAATGTTTATTATTCATGCTAGAATTGTATTAACCGGAAACATGATACATGTGTGAATACATAAACAAACATATAGTCACTAGTATGCCTCTACTTGACTAGCTCATTAATCAAAGATGGTTATGTTTCCTGACCATAGACATGTGTTGTCATTTGATTAATGAGATCACATCATTAGGAGAATGATGTGATTGACATGACCCATTCCGTTAGCCTAGCACTTGATCGTTTAGTGTATTGCTATTGCTTTCTTCATGACTTATACATGTTCCTGTAACTATGAGATTATGCAACTCCCGTTTACCGGAGGAACACTTTGGGTACTACCAAACGTCACAACGTAACTGGGTGATTATAAAGGAGTACTACAGGTGTCTCCGAAGGTACATGTTGGGTTGGCGTATTTCGAGATTAGGTTTTGTCACTCCGATTATCGGAGAGGTATCTCTGGGCCCTCTCGGTAATGCACATCACTATAAGCCTTGCAAGCAATGTAGCTAATGAGTTAGTTACAAAATGATGCATTACGTAACGAGTAAAGAGACTTGCCGGTAACGATATTGAACTAGGTATTGGATACCGACGATCGAATCTCGGGCAAGTAACAACCGATGACAAAGGGAACAACGTATGTTGTTATGCAGTTTGACCGATAAAGATCTTCGTAGAATATGTAGGAACCAATATGGGCATCCAGGTTCCGCTATTGGTTATTGACCGAGAATAGTTCTAGGTCATGTCTACATAGTTCTCAAACCCGTAGGGTCCGCACGCTTAACGTTACGATGACAGTTTTATTATGAGTTTATAAATTTTGATGTACCGAAGTTTGTTCGGAGTCCCGGATGTGATCACGGACATGACGAGGAGTCTCGAAATGGTCGAGACATAAAGATTGATATATTGGACGACTATATTCGGACACCGGAAGTGTTTCGGACGTTTTCGGAGAAAACCGGAGTGTCGGAGGGTTATTGGAACCCCCCGGGGAGAGATAATGGGCCACGCGCTTGGTGGAAAGAGAGAGGGGCGGCCAGGGTGGGCCGCGCGCCCCCTCTCCCTCTGGTCCGAATTGGACTAGGAGGGGGGGGCGCCCCCCCTCTTTCCTTCCCCCTCTCCCCCTTCCTTTCCCCTCCTAGTAGGAGTAGGAAAGGGGGAGTCCTACTCCTACTAGGAGGAGGACTCCTCCTCCTTGGCGCGCCCACAAGGGCCGGTCGGCATCCCCCCTTGCTCCTTTATATACGGGGGCAGGGGGCACCCCAGAACACACAAGTTGATCGACGGATCGTTCCTTAGCCGTGTGCGGTGCCCCCTCCGCCATATTCCACCTCGGTCATATCATCGCGGAGTTTAGGCGAAGCCCTGTGCCGGTAGAACATCATCATCGTCACCACGCCGTCGTGCTGACGGAACTCATCCCCGAAGCTTTGCTGGATCGGAGCCCGGGGATCATCATCGAGCTGAACGTGTGCTGAACTCGGAGGTGTCGTACGTTCGGTGCTTGGATCGGTCGGATCGTGAAGACGTACGACTACATCAACCGCGTTGTCATAACGCTTCTGCTTACGGTCTACGAGGGTACATGGACAACACTCTCCCCTCTCATTGCTATGTCATCACCATGATCTTGCGTGTACGTAAGAATTTTTTTGAAATTACTACGTTCCCCTTCAGTGGTATCAGAGCCTGGTTTTATGCGTAGATGTCATATGCACGAGTAGAACACAAGTGAGTTGTGGGCGATACAAGTCATACTGCTTACCAGCATGTCATACTTTGGTTCGGCGGTATTGTGAGATGAAGCAGCCCAGACCGACATTACGCGTACGCTTACGCGAGACTGGTTTCACCGTTACGAGCACTCGTGCTTAAAGGTGGCTGGCGGGTGTCTGTCTCTCGCATTTTAGCTGAATCGAGTGTGGCTACGCCCGTCCTTGCGAAGGTTAAAACATCACTAACTTGACGAACTATCGTTGTGGTTTTGATGCGTAGGTAAGAACGGTTCTTGCTAAGCCCGTAGCAGCCACGTAAAATTTGCAACAACAAAGTAGAGGATGTCTAACTTGTTTTTGCAGGGCATGTTGTGATGTGATATGGTCAAGACGTGATGCTATATTTTATTGTATGAGATGATCATGTTTTGTAACCGAAGTTATCGGCAACTGGCAGGAGCCATATGGTTGTCGCTTTATTGTATGAAATGCAAACACCCTGTAATTGCTTTACTTTATCACTAAGCGGTAGCGATAGTCGTAGAAGCAATAGATGGCGTAAACGACAATGATGCTACGATGAAGATCAAGGTGTCGCACCGGTGACGATGGTGATCATGACGGTGCTTCGGAGATGGAGATCACAAGCACAAGATGATGATGACCATATCATATCACTTATATTGATTGCATGTGGTGTTAATCCTTTATGCATCTTATCTTGCTTTGATTGACGGTAGCATTTTAAGATGATCTCTCACTAAAATTATCAAGAAGTGTTCTCCCTGAGTATGCACCGTTGCCAAAGTTCGTCGTGCCCAGACACCACGTGATGATCGGGTGTGATAAGCTCTACGTCCATCTACAACGGGTGCAAGCCAGTTTTGCACACGCAGAATACTCAGGTTAAACTTGACGAGCCTAGCATATGCAGATATGGCCTCGGAACACGGAGACCGAAAGGTCGAGCATGAATCATATAGTAGATATGATCAACATAGTGATGTTCACCATTGAAAACTACTCCATCTCACGTGATGATCGGTTATGGTTTAGTTGATTTGGATCACGTGATCACTTAGATGACTAGAGAGATGTCTGTCTAAGTGGGAGTTCTTAAGTAATATGATTAATTGAACTTAAATTTATCATGAACTTAGTACCTGATAGTATTTTGCTTATCTATGTTTGTTGTAGATAGATGGCTCGTGCTGTTGTTCCGTTGAATTTTAATGCGTTCCTTGAGAAAGCAAAGTTGAAAGATGATGGTAGCAATTACACGGACTGGGTCCGTAACTTGAGGATTATCCTCATTGCTGCATAGAAGAATTACGTCCTGGAAGCACCGCTGGGTGCCAGGCCTGCTGCTGATGCAACTAACGACGTTAAGAATGTCTGACAGAGCAAAGCTGATGACTACTCGATAGTTCAGTGTGCCATGCTTTACGGCTTAGAACCGGGTCTTCAACGACGTTTTGAACATCATGGAGCATATGAGATGTTCCAGGAGTTGAAGTTAATATTTCAAGCAAATGCCTGGATTGAGAGATATGAAGTCTCCAATAAGTTCTATAGCTGCAAGATGGAGGGGAATAGTTCTGTCAGTGAACACATACTCAAAATGTCTGGGTATAATAATCACTTGATTCAACTAGGAGTTAATCTTCCTGATGATAGTGTCATTGACAGAATTCTCCAATCACTGCCACCAAGCTACAAGAGCTTCGTGATGAACTATAATATGCAAGGGATGAACAAGACAATTCCCGAGCTCTTCGCAATGCTAAAAGCTGCGGAAGTAGAAATCAAGAAGGAGCATCAAGTGTTGATGGTTAACAAGACCACTAGTTTCAAGAAAAAGGGCAAAGGGAAGAAGAAGGGGAACTTCAAGAAGAACAGCAAGCAAGTTGCTGCTCAAGAGAAGAAACCCAAGTCTGGACCTAAGCCTGAAACTGGTTGCTTCTACTGCAAGCAGACTGGACACTGGAAGCGGAACTGCCCCAAATATTTGGCGGATAAGAAGGATGGCAAGGTGAACAAAGGTATATGTGATATACATGTTATTGATGTGTACCTTACTAGAGCTCGCAGTAGCACCTGGGTATTTGATACTGGTTCTGTTGCTAACATTTGCAACTCAAAACAGGGACTACGAAATAAGCGAGCACTGGCCAAGGATGAGGTGACGATGCGCGTGGGAAACGGTTCCAAAGTCGATGTGATCGCGCGCGGTCGGCACGCTACCTCTACATCTACCTTCGGGATTAGTTTTAGACCTGAATAATTGTTATTTGGTGCCAGCATTGAGCATGAACATTATATCTGGATCTTGTTTGGTGCGAGACGGTTATTCATTTAAATCAGAGAATAATGGTTGTTCTATTTATATGAGTAATATCTTTTATGGTCATGCACCCTTGAAGAGTGGTCTATTTTTGTTGAATCTCGATAGTAGTGATACACATATTCATAATATCGAAGCCAAAAGATACAGAGTTAATAATGATAGTGCAACTTATTTGTGGCACTGCCGTTTAGGTCATATCGGTGTAAAGCGCATGAAGAAACTCCATACTGATGGACTTTTGGAATCACTTGATTATGAATCACTTGGTACTTGCGAACCGTGCCTCATGGGCAAGATGACTAAAACACCGTTCTCCGGTACTATGGAGAGAGCAACAGATTTGTTGGAAATCATACATACATATGTATGTGGTCCGATGAATGTTGAAGCTCGTGGCGGATATCGTTATTTTCTCACCTTCACAGATGATTTAAGCAGATATGGGTATATCTACTTAATGAAACACAAGTCTGAAACATTTGAAAAGTTCAAAGAATTCCAGAGTGAAGTGGAAAATTATCGTAACAAGAAAATAAAATTCCTACGATCTGATCGTGGAGGAGAATATTTGAGTTACGAGTTTGATTTACATTTGAAACAATGCGGAATAGTTTCGCAACTCACGTCATCCGGAACACCACAACGAAATGGTGTGTCGGAACGTCGTAATCGTACTTTACTAGATATGGTGCGATGTATGATGTCTCTTACTTATTTACCGCTATCGTTCTGGGGTTATGCTTTAGAGACGGCCGCATTCACGTTAAATAGGGCACCATCAAAATCCGTTGAGACGACGCCTTATGAACTGTGGTTTGGCAAGAAACCAAAGTTGTCGTTTCTTAAAGTTTGGGGCTGTGATGCTTATGTGAAGAAACTTCAACCAGATAAACTTCAAATAATGTTATTGTTTTTTATAAAAATCGGGAATTTCAAATTTTGATCTCGATTTCAGAAAATGGTAATGACATTTAAAAAATTGTTCCAAAATTTCAGAAATTGCTCAAATTCTGGAAAATTGTTCATGATTATTTCAGAAAGTGTTGAGTCAGACACTGCCATTAGTTCTTTTTCAGGGAGCCATTAGTTGTTTAAGTGTTGTGCTGGATATCTATCACGAGAGCTCTTGTGTCAGGCTAGCAGCCAGCGCACATCAGTAGGTAGTCACAGGTTCAATTCCCAGCGACAGCGTGCACCCCATTTGATATGTCCTGTGTGATCATGCTGCCACACTGGGCTCTATTGAACGACTATTTTACCATCCTCTTGAGAAGGTGGCAGTTCATGTCCGACTTTGTGCCGAGAGTGTCGCCTGCAGCTCTTGCTGCACCTCCGATGAGTTATTCACTAGCTAGCTCGATCTTGGTCCAATCCACCATGTATGGAATTGCAAGCTTTGTGCCTACCAAGAGAAAGGAATTAGCATAGGGCAACTTTAGCATCTAGTTGATGTACTCACTCTGTATTAAAGTGTCAAAAGAAATCTTATATTTTGATACGGAGGAAGTATTAAATTATATGGTTCTTATTAACTACACTATTAAATTATATGTAAAGCATCCATGGGATGCATGGATGGATCAGACCGGGTGAACCTACACGAAACAGTGGCTAGCTGTTGCCATCGCAAAAGCTTTGGCGCTCAACAACGGTTGGTGTCTCTAGCTACGACCATTATAATGGTAATCAAATATATAAATATATATGAGATTATCTGATTATGCCGCTCGCCATGGAGTATGTTGCGAGGAAGGAGTTTAAATTATTTTTGTGTGTGTATGTGTGTGTGTTTGTACTGCTTTATATGCATTTCCCCTCTACTCTTTCACATGCTTCTACATATATGGCACACTTCAGTTGGCTACATGTGAGATTAATAATATACGTATGTACATGTCGATAACAGATCTACTCCCTCCGTTTTCAAATATAAGTCTTTCTAAAGATTCCAACAAATGACTATATATGAAGCAAAATGAATGAATCTACACTCAAAATATGTTTACATACATCCGTATATTGCAGTCCATTTGAAATGTCTAAAAAGACTTATATTTAGGAACGGAGGAAGTACATATGCATGCGTAGGTGCAAAAATGTTTTGTCTCACGATTGGTTAGGTAACATGACGACCCTAAACACATGCACATATAATAAAATCAGTACTACTACTACATATTCCAGCAGCATAATTTGCACACTGACAAAGATGGCTGATGCAATTGCACAAAAGACAAAAAAATTTCATGTAATTCATATATTCCGGCCGCCTGCATGCACAAGCATATGCGGACGTCTTAATAAACTAACTAATTAATCCTCAGTGAGGAATCATTAGTGCTGATTGTCAAAACAATGAGAAGGCATCCACACAAACCATGCATGCATACCGACCACTTGGCCTTGGCCATACTCGTTTCATATGCATCCACTTGTTTTAAGGGACACAAAAGGCGGTGATTAATCCCTATACGCATCCACTTGTTTTAAGGGACACAAATGTCCACATTTGATGCGGATCGATAGTTTTGTTTTACAGCGAGCAGCTGGCCACGGACTTCTTTCACTTTCCATGCATGGTCGCTGTTGTAGGATTTGACCCTAAGTATCAAATTGCTACACTGCTTCTTGCTAAAGGAATTTATTACTAGGAGTACTTCTTTTTTCAAGGCAAAACATGTTGCTGAACTTATATACGAGTGCACATGCAAATAGTTACATGGGATGGAACTGGAGTCCAGCACACCATTTTGGATGTCAGGCCTCGTTTGATAGCTCAGTTTTTTTCTAAGTATTTTGATAATACTGTAGTATTTGAGATTACCATGGTTTTAATTACTATAAGGTGTTTGGTTGCTACTAAAAACTATGATTTTAATACTGTAGTATTTGCAAAACTGTGGTATTTTATCTGTTTTTAAAAAAGAACCCTGGACCTCTTTTTTTAAAACTGAGCTGGCGAAAGAAACGCCTCGTCGTCATCTTCCTCCTTGCTCCAAGCCGCTGTCACCTCCTCCTTCATCCTCATGTTACTTCTGCTCGATGACCTTGTTCGGTTGAATCTTGTCCGTGAACTCCTTGGCTCAACCTTTGCCTCTGATGTGCTGTCATGGTGCACTGTCTAATAGTTTTTTTTTGCGAGTCCACTGTCTAATAGCTGATCGCCAGTACGTCACACTCTCCGTGCCGGCACTGATCCCTGCCTCCTGTCGTTTCCCCCTCCAGCCCGGTCACGCTAGCCGTGAGGAACGGAGCGAGCAAGTCCTATTCGACTGCTGGTGGAGCTTGCTACCCAGGCATGCGGCTGCAAAGCTGAGCTGCTGTAGCTGTTGTTTGCGGTGTTTGTCCATCGCTGCCGGCTACAACACACGAGTATCCATACCATATACCCAACTATCTCTTGCTCGAGTGACTGTAACTAGTTAGGAACAGACGTGCTTGTAATAGCTATCAGCCGGCTAGCTAGCCAATTTTACGTTGCTGCATAAAGCACTAGCCAAACAGGTTGTAGTATTCACAATACTTTGGTATGTCAAAAACTGTGGCATCTTGTACCCACGGACTAAAATACTACAGTTTTCAATACTTTGGTTTTTGCAATACCTTGCTATCAAACACAACCTCAAATGGTACATGGAACTTGCAGAGTTTTCACTAGAAATTTTGGCAGCATAAGACATGGCGAAGAATCGCCTGCACTATGGCATTATTATTTCTTATTTCACATGGGCGGGGAACAACATATGTCTTTACAACAACTCCACCACGTACCAGCTCCCATCTCTTACAACTATTGTGCACAACTAGAGCTTGGGTAGACAAGACCAGCAAGGAACAATCATCTACAAAAACAAAAAAATGTCACAAATGTAGGATCAACCATTATAACAAACAACCAACTTCAGGGACTCGTAGCAACTAAATGGCAGCTGCCGGCCACCAGGAAAGCGCTCTTCAGGGACTTGTAGCTCCTAGCCGGAAGGGATGATCAACACACACCGGCTGAAATATGATATTTACACCTCAACTGTGGCCATCTTATAGGCAGCTTCTAGGCCTACAACTTTTGGGGGTGACAGGCATCTTCATCACATAACCTCAAAGAATCAGCTCTAGATTTTCTTGAGGTTAGGTTACATAACCTGAAAAAAGGATGTAACAAAATTAGAAAAAGAAATGTCAGAGAGAACTCCATAGATCACTAGCACTTGCACATACACAGATAGAATTACACCTGCTATTATCACCAGCACGTCGATCCAAAACAGAACATGGGCATCGTGCATGTTGTGAACATGTACATAGAGATAAGCAACTTCACAACAACACTTGACAGTCAGAACCTGAACCTGAATCATGAATGAATGATTGTGCCAAATCTAAGAGCGTCAAATATGGGATGGAACTGAAGTCCAGCACAACATTTCCTTTATTTTAAGGTGCATGGTAAGCGTCAGCCGACTAATCCGTGTCCAAGATTAGCCATCTCGCCATCCATCCGATATTGATCGATTCCAACACATGTAGCCATCTGATCGCACCAAAACACCGCTTTGTCCGACTCAACTAACCAACACAACAAAATAAAATAAATGTGGGTACCGACCGACCAGCCAACTTGAACCAGTCTTGACCTTTCTAAGACGGGCTTTCAAACAAACCCGCCGCAGAAGTGGTAGCTTTCGCAACCGGCCTCCTTTCTAGGAATGTCTAGAAATGTTTTCTGTAAGTTGGGTCCGCTAGAGAAAATAGATCCAAATCTAGATCTGTTGTGACTGATGGGTTAATTGGAGTCGATTTAGTTGCTAGTTTTGAAGAAGTTGAGAACTTTGGCCCCACCAAGTTGTATATAACCCATTGCAAGTGGGGGCGGGGGGTATTGAGGAGGCCTTTCTATATGGTAGGGGCCTAGATTGTCAAACGTATGGTTTAAGTGGAGATTTCCTCCTCGTCCTTCTCCGAAAACAATGATTATCATCGAGTTGTTAGTGTCATTTAGACCTATCAATGTTAGTTGTTAGGTACTTGTTATGTCAATGTTGTTTAGATCTATCTATTTTACGCTCAAAGTTTGAATTTGCGTTTCAAATATTATGTGTGGAATAGTATGAAGCATGATCATAAATATTTGAATCATTATGTGATGATGCATGAAGATTTGTTGGAGCGCAGGAGCAATATAGATGATTTAGGTAGTCTATTGGAGAAGACCCACAAAATTTTGCCTGGTGAACTTAATGTATCACATGTATTGGAGAAGTCGCCATTACATCCTTGATTTTTTTCCTAGGGGTGTCCTTATATTTATGTTTCTATTTTGGGTCATCCTGAAATTTTGTTGAGCGTTTTTTTTGTGGCTTGTCCGCTATGGCACATGCGGAAAATTTAAAAGCCTATGGCTACGCATTTGATGCCAAAATGTGGCGATTCCTACTCGTTTTTCAAACAATATTCTCAATATATATATTTTTAAAAGTTCACTTTTTCTAAATAATATTTTAAATTATATATATATATATATATGTATATATAATTAATATCATGTATTTTCTAGAAAACTAAAAGTAGAACAGCATGAGCGCTCGCAACATGGGTCGGCCCAGTTAGGGTGACTCAGTGTGCACATGGCAACAGAATATCGCAGCGAGCAACAACTAAGAGGTCCCTCTAAATTTTATATTCTGCTTCTCCTAGGAATTGCCTATAGTGAGCCGAGGTGGGTTGGCAGGTTTTTCCGAGATTGTATTTTTGTCGATCGGGTCTTTTGGGAATCCAGTTTTGTTTGATGGTTTTTGTTTTCTAGCTTTCTTTTCGTTCTATCCTAGTTTCTCTGTTTTATTATTTATTTTAATGTATAACCTTTCTAATTTTATGTTTATTTTTCCCCTTTTAACGAAATTCTATTTAATGTAACATAAATAATTCTGGAAAATATTTATCTAAATGACACAAATTTTTTTTAAATTACATATGTATTTTTAAGGTGTGAACATTGTTAAAATTACATCAATAATTACATAGGTATGTTCTCCTCCTTTTATTTCCAAAATTCAAAAAGAAACTTCAAAATATTCGAAATTTGTTTGCATTTCCAAAAAATATTCAGATTTTTCAAAAATTGTTTGAAGTTTCATAATTTGTTCTCATTTCTAAAAACATGTTCAAAGTTTTCAAAAAGTTTTCCAGTTTTCAAATTTTGTTCACATATTCGAAAAAATGTGTCCAAATTTGTTTGGCATTTTCAAAATTGTTCTTTGTTTCAAAATATGTTCACAAAGATCAAAAAAGTTCGTGCTTTCAATAGATGTTTCTATGAAAACATTGTTCCTGTTTTGAAAAAAATGACAAATTCAAAAGGTGTTTTTGAAAAAAAATCGGAAATTTCAAAGTTTGTTCATGAATTCAGGAAATGTTCAGAACATTTTAATTTTTTTTGAAAGTTCCAAAAATTGCTCAAATTTTGGAAAATAGTTCGTGATATTTTAAAAAAGTGGTGAGTAAGATATTGCCTGTAGTTCTTTAATGTTGTGCTGCATATATATAGCGCGAGCTCTTATGTCAGGCTAGCAGCCAGCGCGCATCAATAGGCAGTCGCGGGTTTAATTCCCTGCGACCGCGCGCCCCCCATTTGATATGGCCCGTGTGATCATGCTGCCACACAGTGCTCTACCAAAGGACAGCTCTGCCGTCCTCTTGTGAAGGTGGTAGTTCATGGATGACTTCTTGCCGAGAGTGTCTGCACTTCGATAGGTTATTCATTAGGTAGCTCGATCCATGGGGCAACTTCAGCATCTGGTTGATATATTAAATTATATGGGTTTTATTAATTACTTGTCGCAGAAATGGATGTATATAGACGTATTTTTAATTTTAGATACATCTATTTTTATCCATTTTTATAACAATTCAGGACAGAGAGAGTACAATATTATAATAATTGGTAATCCATGTATATATACACAGTGGTGTATTTAGCGGGTGTGCCGGGTGGCACACCCAAATTTTTGGTATTTTTTTTACCATGTAATGATTAGCTGATTTGCAAGGCCCGTCTAACCCAGTTAAAATAGATATTAACTTTTTTTTAAATGTGCACGCCCTTCATTTTATTTCTGGATACACCACTGCATATACAGGGATGCATGGAGACGGATCAGACCGGGTGAACCTACACGCAACAGTGGCTAGCTGTTGCCATCGCAAAAGCTTTGGCGCTCAACAACCGTTGGCATCTCTAGCTGCGTCCATTATAATGGTATGAGATTATCTGATTATGCCGCTTGTCATGGAGTATGTTGTGAGGAAGGAGTTCAATTAGTGTGTGTGTTCTGCTTTATATGTCTTTCCCCTCTACTCTTTCGCATGCATATACATAACATATATGGCACACTTCAGTTGGCTACATGTGAGATTAATAATATACATATGTACATGTCGATGACAGATCTACATATGCATGGGTAGGTGCAAAAATGTTTTGTCTCACGATTGGTTAGGTAACATGACGACCCTAAACACATGCACATATAATAAAACTAGTAGTACTACTACATATTCCACTATATATTCCAGCAGCTTAATTTGCACACTGACAAAGATGACTGATGCAATTGCACAAAAGACAACTTTTTCCAGTAATTCATATATATATATATTCCGGCGGCCTGCATGCACAGGCATATGCGGACGTCTTAAACTAACTAACTAATCCCCGGCGAGGAATCATTAGTGCTGATTGTCTAAACAATGAAATGGCACCCACACAAACCATGCATGCATACCGACTTGGCCTTGGCCATATTCCTTTCATATGCATCCACTTGTTTTAAGGGACACAAATGTCATATAGGCGGTGATTAATCCCTACACGCATCCACTTGTTTTATGGGACACAAATGTCCACATTTGATGCGGATCGATAGTTTTGTTTTACAGCGAGCAGCTGGCCAGGGACTTCTTTCACTTTCCATGCATGGTTGCTGTGTTGTAGGATAGTATCAAATAGCCACACTTCTCGAAGGAATTTATTACCAGGGGTACTTCTTTTTTCATGGCAAAACATGTTGCTGAACTTCTATATATACGAGTGCACATGCAAATACATGGGATGGAACTGAAGTCCAGCACACCATTTTGGATCTCAAATGGTACATGGATCGGACGTGTAAACATGCAGCAGTTTCGTTCTCATAAACTCTAATAGAGTACGTCACTTTGCCTGGTACAAAAATACCCCGTACACCAAGACTAGTCGTGGACCGGCCAATACATGTGGAGAAAAACAACCACTACGTATTTAAGTACATAATAGCTGAAGATCCAGACAAGAGGATGGCGGCGTCGACAGCCATGCATGCATGATGAGCGAAGCCGACCGGCCCGGAAAAATGTGTACAAGGAGCAAGCTAGCTAAGGGTCGGTCTGTCTAGTGGTCGTCGACTGCGAGAGCTCGCATATAAAACCGCATCGTTCGATCACTGGTATGATGGATACCCGCGCTCTACCGTATTACCATGCACGTACCAGTGTACCATGTGGGACTTAAATACATTCAGATCGTGGACATGTTAAATTGCTCCAACCACGCGCGTACGCATGCATGAATGAGTCCATGTTAGTTTGTCACAATAGTTACATGTAAATTGACTGAATTTGTAATTTGGGTGGAGAAGAAAGAAGAAAGAAAGAAAGACAGTTGCTGGATCTTAATCTAACAACCCAGAAAACCGCCTTACCCAAAATTATTTTTTAGACGACTTACATATAGTCGGTCCCTAAATTTGTGTGTTATATCTACTTTGAGTCGGCAAAAGATAAATTAATCAGAGACATTGATGTTATATTTAGAATTACATATATGTTCTAGTATGCATGTAAGATCGTGGTTTGGTTTTACTATGTCAATTTTACTGATAATTAATTAAGGCAGGGGATTTAACCTCCTTTTCAAACAAGCTTAAAGACGAGCCTAACACACCCATAATTTGTTTTTGAGCCAAATGTTGCGACGGCTGCTCCTGTGGTAGCAAACGGTAGCCACCAGGAATCACCAGCTAGCCGGAGGCGGTGATAACATGGAGCGCGAACAGAGACAAGGGCAGCCCGAGAACAAACCTAAGAACCACTTTTTTTTGAACAAAACCTAAGAACCACTTAGCTTAATATTGAACTGTAAAAACGTCTTACATTAAATTTGGCACAACATATCTGCTCCTAGCTAGTTTCGCTTCAAACCCTGGCCTCCTCCTCCTCCTCCCAACCCTAGCCTCCCCTCCTCCTCACCCCCTCCCCTCCTCCCTCCCTCGCCGCCGCCTGAGGCAGCCGTCAGGCAAGCCCGGGGCGCCAAAGATGGTGGCGGCGAGGCCTCGGTTGCCCTGCTCATGTGTGGGAAACCCCAGGTCTGGAGCGGCGGCTCCATTGGCAAGGCATGGCCGGCTAACAGCCGTGCGTGTCATGGATCCGGTGTCCCGGCCGCGCGGGCGGCCGGATCCAGTGGTCGTTGGCGGCCGGCCGCGGCTTCTGCGGCGGCTGGTGTGCGCGATCTGGCACGTCCCTTTCTCACCTATTCGGCGTGCGGACCAGCTTGGTTGGGCCGCGCTTCCTCTTGGTCGCCGATTCTGTACAGGAGGTGCTGCTGGTGGCGGAGATCTAGTTCGGACGAAATCACTGGCCGACCATGAACGGCCGCGCCGACGGCGACGCTTGAGGGCGCCGTTTCCCTCCTTGGAGGCGTCAGTATGGACTAATCTCCTCACTTCATCTTCCCCTAGGTTTCCCGGGCGAAAAGCCCTAACTCTGTTGGGCGACGGCGGCGCTCACGGCGTCATTCCCTTCTTGAAGGTGCCGCTTTGGGAACCTTGGGGTTGGGTGGCGCTTGTGGGTGGTGGACGACAGCGGTGATGCGGCCCTTTCCTAGCATGGATTTATGCCAGTTGCTTGGAGATGGAGTCGCTTAGGTGGAGGTCGTTGGGTGGCGTCGTGGTTGCTGTTAGAATATATAACCGTATTATGTGTATAGATATACGGTTGTATATGGGTAGTCTTTGTATAGGTGTCTGTATATTGTACGATACGAACTCTGCCTTGTAACCTCTGTATATTGATCAATACAAGGCACCACAACGTGTGGTTTTCCCAATCTTACATGGTATAGAGCCTAAAACCCTAACCCTAGCCCGTGCCGCCCTCCTCCTCTTTCCGCTGCCACCGAAGCCACCACCCCTCTCGCCGCCGCGCCCCGATCGCCGCCTCCATGTCGCAACCTGACACGGACGCCACGAACCAGGCGCTGGCCGCGGCCAAGGAGCGCCAGGACGTCGAGGCCGCCGAAGCCGTCAAGGCCAAGCTACCTCTCGCGACCGCCCCCGATGGATCTGGGACGAGCACGGGGTCTTTTTCCTTGACCTCGCTGCACGCCCAGGCCGTCGGCCTGCACTCCATCAAGGGACACGTTCCCGTCGAGCTCGCGCTTGACACCGGCGTTCACCGTCAGTGGCGCACCTTCTTCCGCGCCGCTTGCCGCAAGTACGCCCTCCTGGATCATCTCGACTTTGACGCCCCCGACGCACCGAACCCGGAGTGGTCTCTCCTCGACGCCACCGTCGTCTCTTGGCTTTATGGGTCTGTCTCGCTCAGCATCCTCGACGCCGTCATGACGCCTGGTGACGATCCCCTCGCCGTCGATCTCTGGAACAGCATCAACGGTCTCTTCAACGACCACAAGATCAATCGTCAGCTCCACCTCACGGCCGAACTCGGCAATCTCAAGATGGGAGAGATGACCATGGCCGACTATCTTCAAAAGGTCAAATCCCTCTCCGATGGGCTTGCGGATCTTGGCGCCCCCGTTGATGATGCTGAGATGGTGGTCCACTGCCTCAACGGCCTCTCCGAGCAATACGAGGCCGCCGCTGATCTCATCTCCCTCGTGCCGGGCATGACCTTCGCGAAGTGCCGCTCGTTGCTCGCGCTCCAGGACATGAAGCGCAAAAATCGCCGCGCCCGCAACTCCGACACGGCCCTCTTCACCAACACCGCCGGCAACCCTGGCAACACCGGCAACCCGGGCAAGGCCTCTGGAAAAGGAAAGAAGAAGAAGAAGGCTGCCACTGGCGTCGCCAAGGAGATCATCCCGGCGCCCGCGACCCCGTTGGCTGCCACTCCCTCCTGGCCTTCACCACAGCACCCCTGGAACGGTGCCATCCAGATGTGGCCCTATGGCCAGGGGGGCCTGCTCGGCCGTGCGCCGCCCGCCTACGCTCCAGGCTACGCGCCCCGGCACACCCTATCGCCGCATGCGTTCTACGCCCAGAACCCGTACGGCATTGCCCCCTACGGTTACTGCTACACCCCTGGACAGTCCTCCTACGGACTCCCCGGTCCGGCTCCATCACCACCGGCATCAACAACCGCTTCATGGGACCAGGCCGCGCTTATGCATCAGTTCCAGACCATGGGGCTGCAAGCACCCACCAGGGAGTGGGTGATGGACACCGGCGCCTCCTCCCACTTCGCGTCCGATCCCGGTATGCTCAACTCCGTGTCCCCCCCTCCTCCTCTCGGCGTGCTGTCGTTGTCGGTAACGGTTCCACCCTTCCGATCACCGGTACCGGGCATGCACGTCTTCCTATTTCCACCACCTCTCGTCCTCTTTACCTTCGTAATGTCTTAGTCGTTCCTAACATAGTTAAAAACCTTTTGTCTGTTCGTCAATTCACCATTGATAATCGTGTATCCGTCGAATTTGACCCCCTCGGTTTTTCTGTGAAGGATCTTCTAACCAGGAGCGAGATTCTCAGATGCAATAGCTTTGGAGCTCTTTACTCCATCCATCCTTCCACTACCAGTCAGCCACACGCCTTCCTCGTCGCCGATGCAGCACTCTGGCACCGTCGGCTTGGGCACCCTGGGCGGCCCGTTATGGAGTCATTAGCTCGTTCTTCGATCATCCCTAGGGAAAAGAATAAAAGTAGTTTGTGTCATGCTTGTCAGTTAGGTCGTCATATTCGTCTTCCTTTTTCTTCTACCAATCGTGTAACCACTACTCCTTTTCAGATAATTCACTGTGATTTGTGGACATCTCCTGTTGAGAGTATTTCTGGCTTTAAGTATTATCTCGTTTGTCTTGATGATTTTACTCAGTATGCAGGGTTTATCCTCTACGGTCTAAGTCAGAAGCTTTCTCGCACTTGTCGTCCCTTCATGCTTTAGCGCTCACCCAGTTTAGTGCACGCTTGCAGGCTATTCAGTGTGATAATGGTCGTGAGTTCGATAATTCTCTCCTCCATTCCTTTGCCCAGCACCATGGAATTGCACTCCGCTTTTCATGTCCATACACTTCGCAACAGAATGGTAAAGCCGAACGCATTATTCGTACTCTTAATGACATTACTCGTACACTCCTTATCCAAGCTAGTATGCCACCTCGCTTTTGGGTTGAAGCTCTTCACACCGCCGTTATGTTGCATAATCGGCTGCCTTCCAAGGCAATCTCGGATCGTATTCCCTTTCGTGCCTTACTTGGTGTAGATCCTGCATATGCTGGTCTTCGGGTTTTCGGATGTCTATGTTACCCCAACATCACAGTCGTCGCTCCGCACAAACTTGCGCCTCGCTCCGTGCCATGCGTGTTTCTAGGGTACCCATCACGACATCATGGCTATCGTTGCCTTGATCGTTCCACCCAAAAGATCATCATCTCTCGTCATGTAGTGTTCGATGAGTCCACCTTTCCCTTCGCCTCCTCTACATCTTCGTCAACTCCTACTCCTTCCTTGCACACTTATGATTTTTTGCAGGGAGCTGAGCAACCGGTTTTGTCGATGCCATTCACTGTGCCAGGCACGGTGACCCCGGATGTGACTCCATCGTCGCCGCCACGGTCGCCGTCGCCGCCGCCACGGTCCTCACCACGGTCGCCGCCACCGACTTCGCCTCGGTCGTCGCCACCGACCTCGCCTCGATCACCTGGGTCCCAGGCCACTGCCGAGAGCCCTGCTGGGAGCTCCGATGGCGACCTTGCTGGGAGTCCTTCTCCTACTACAGCCGCGTCACCACCAGCAACGCCGTCGCCAGCTCCTGTAGCTGTGGATCCACCCCGGACCCGCCGGACGCGGGCCCCTCCACCGCCTCCATCTCATGCCATGGCCACTCGTGCTAAACAGGGCATTGTGTAGCCTAAAAAGATATTTGATCTTCATGTTGAGGGTTTATCTCCCATACCGAAGACTTATCGTGGTGCTCTCAAGGATCCAAATTGGCATTCCGCTATGGTTGAGGAGTATGGTGCTCTTCTCTCCAACAACACTTGGGACCTCGTTGATCCACCTCGCAATGCTAACATTGTTACTGGTAAGTGGATCTACCGTCACAAGATGAAGTCTGATGGTTCTTTGGATCGCTACAAGGCTCGTTGGGTGCTTCGTGGATTCACTCAGCGCGAAGGTATCGATTTTGATGAAACTCTCAGCCCGGTCGTCAAGCCAGCCACTATTCGTACGGTGCTCTCTCTTGCTCTCTCCAGTGATTGGTCCATCCACCAACTTGATGTCAAGAATGCATTCCTCAATGGAACTCTCATCGAGACTGTTTATGCTCGTCGGCCTTCTGGGTTCACTGATCCTCGTTTCCCTGACAAGGTTTGTCGTCTCAACAAATCACTCTACGGTTTGAAATAGGCGCCTCGTGCATGGTTTCAGCAGTTTGCTTCGTTTATTGCATCAGCTGGTTTCATTGGCTCCAAGTCCGACAGCTCGCTGTTCGTTTATCGGCATGGTGCTGACATGGCCTATCTCTTGCTCTATGTGGATGACATTATCCTGACTGCATCATCCTCGACATTGTTGCACAGTTTGATTGCCACTCTTCATACCGAATTCAGTATGACAGATATGGGCGATCTTCATTATTTTCTTGGCATCTCTGTCACACGCAGCATGGACAGTCTGTTCCTCTCACAGGAGAAGTATGCATTGGATCTTCTTGACAGAGCTGGCATGTTGCAGTGCAAACCCATCTCTACTCCAGTTGATACTACCTCCAAACTTTCAGCCAAGTCCAGTGATCCCGTTGCAGATCCCACTGAGTATCATAGTATTGCAGGCGGTCTTCAGTACCCCACGTTCACTCGGCCGGACATCTCTTATGCAGTGCAGCAGATTTGTCTTCATATGCATGATCCTCGGGCTAATCATTTGCTACTTGTGAAGCGTGTGCTTCGCTATATCCGCGGCACCACCGGCCATGGCCTCACTTTGTTTCGACGCAGCTCCAACAAATTGCTGGCCTACTCTGACGCTGATTGGGCAAGTTGCCCTGACACTCACCGGTCTACCTCAGGTTATTGTGTCTTCCTTGGCAATAACCTGGTGTCGTGGTCTGCTAAGCGGCAGCACACGGTCTCTCGGTCTAGCGCCGAGGCCGAATACAGGACAGTTGCAAATGTCGTGGCTGAAACATGTTGGTTACGGCAACTTCTTCAGGAACTTCATCGACCAGTGACTGGTGCCACTGTGGTGTTTTGTGATAATGTGAGCTCTGTTTACATGACACAGAATCCCGTTCATCATCAGCGCACCAAGCATGTGGAGATCGATTTGCACTTTGTGCGCGACCGTGTCACCACAGGCGAGGTCCGGGTTCTTCACGTTCCGAGTTCTTCTCAATTTGCGGACATTTTCACCAAAGAATTGCCATCCCCTCTCTTCTTGGATTTTCGGGACAGTCTTAACATTCGTCGACGCCCGTTTACGACTGAGGGAGGGTGTTAGAATATATAACCGTATTATGTGTATAGATATACGGTTGTATATGTGTAGTCTTTGTATAGGTGTCCGTATATTGTACGATGCGAACTCTGCCTTGTAACCTCTATATATTGATCAATACAAGGCACCACAACGTGTGGTTTTCCCAATCTTACAGTTGTGTCAATGGCGGAGGACCTGCCAAGGCTCGCGTAGGTGGAGGTCGTCGTTTGACGTCGTGGTGGCGTCGATGGCGGAGGACCTGCCAAAGTTGTCACCTCAATCTGCTCTGAAGATAGACCAGTGGAAGATGGCGGCGACGACACATGTGAGTGCGCCAGACCGGTTTAAGCCCCGGACCCGGCAGATGGCTCGGTCGGGGCCTCCGGCTTTAGATGTTAGGCTTAGGTGAGAGGTATGAGTATGTGGCTCAGTTTGCATCCCTTCATCATTTGGATAGGAGCAGCGACAGATGCTGCCAAGATGGCTGATTCAGGCATATTGTTGTTATACTTTGTAAGGTCTTCAAGAATAATCAATAAAATGGCCGTATGCATCTCCCAGATGCAGAGTCCGGGGATCATCCTTCTTTTCGATTTTTTTTGAAGTTACAGAGGAAGTACTGGCAATGTTATTATGCATCGCCCCAGGGACCAACCAGTACTGCCACTGCAATGGAATGTAATATTTCATTTTGCTGAAAAAGGAGATGTTTCTATAAGAAAGGTAAAACTCGTATAGGGTGTCTTAGAGAGAGAGAGAGTACCCACATCCAAAACCGCTAATCATGCAGCTCAGGTGAGATGGTGACATGCTGTGCGTACCTTAATTACGTCATTTGATTCTCTTGCCCGACAGCAGTTTTGCGACCAGCTAATGGCTCGCGAGATAAGTTAAACCCCATGTTTACCTACTACAGATGCATCATTAGATTCCACTAAATTATCATATGGGGTCACAAACCAACTTGCTCCTTAATTAGTCCAATAATTAACCTTCCTGAAAAGTGATGCAGCGTACTAATTCAGATCGACGAAAAAGGTGTACAGGTCATTGCCGGGAATCTTTGGGCGCATCTCTCGCTGCATATTGATGCCATAATTAGGACGTATTTAGATCATTAGCTCATACAGAATTAATGCTCAATTATCGGTATCGTCATGCATGGGACTAAGTATGGCCAGACAATAATGATTAACAAACCTAACCATCCAGACTTTTGCAATGTCTGTACTAAGCGCAACAGCACAGAAGGCAGCAGCATGAGACAAACGGTCCACACGCCACAGCAGCCGCGTTGGCGGCCTGAGTATATTTATTTAATTGTCATGTTGCCCATGCCAATAGACATTGTCTTGTCAAAACTTAATGATCAGTATTATTCCACATTAGTATCTGGCATATTTTGGGTGTCCAAATCCAGGTTTTGGCCCTAAATCTCCATTTAAAAAATATTGTTAATAGCTAGATAATCACAGCAAAAAAAAAGAGGTTCATCTGGAGGATAGATATACGAGCCGAATGGTATAAATTTGTGTCACATTACACATATATCCCACATAATGATATTGGATTAGTTTTTGGTCAAACATCGAAACCGTAGCTCAGACAACGGTTACTCTCATGTTGATTAGTCAGAGTACTACTAATCAACGACAGATCCAGGCAGACGAGATGCATGCATGCACACGTAAGGCATGCAGACAGATGCAACTTGCATCTGTGCTTACATTCATTTAGTTCTGGACAGGTAGCTAAGCTGTAGTATATGGCCTCTTCTCCATGGAAGATAAAGTAGATTAATGATTCTTCTCGTGCATGCAATTTAAACAATGGAATGGTCCAGCCTTGGTTAATTCAGATTAGTCCACATACAGACAGATGGCCGCCACAAGTTTGTCCTACATGCACTCGCTCTCACCACATGCATAATTCAGACTCCGTTAATGATGCTCTCCAAATATCTTGCTAGTTATTGGAGGTAGAGCATAAAAAAATAGCTACTAGCTCGAAGCAATTCTTTTTTCTTTTTTTGTGAGGGTAAGCAATTCAATACTCTAACCAGTTCAAGCTTTGTTTTAGACATGGACAAGGTCATGGAAATACAGTTTTGACCAATAATTTTCATATAGCAAATAAAACTATGATCTGATCGATGCGTATGCTTCCATATATCCAGCAAGATATAAATTGGAGTTTGAGAAGTTGGGTGAAACAATGTCTAAAATGTTGTGTTTTCCTCGATACGAGTCATTGCTTTTGTTGCAATAGAACATCAATAGCTAGGACGCAAGGAATACAAACCACATAGTGTATAGTCAGTTCTATTATCATATTTAAAGTTCCCTAAAGCCCAAAGTAAGTCAACTTAATTGTTATACTCCTAGTTAGCTCTATGTTCATAGAAAATGTTGTCAAGGAGGTCAATGTGCTTTTGCTGAAATTTTCTGTGAAATTGGAGAGGTAACAAGGAGGGAACACTCGCTCATGAATTAATCTCAACCTTTGGAGTTGGGTGCAGGGATCGACGACCCCAGGAAAGCCTCAATGAACATCTAATCAGGGGTTTTTCTTTATGATCGATCAATAAATCTCTGTCTTCGCTTCACTCAAATCGAAAGGTAGATAGCTCAAATTAACCATCGATCACTCTCCAACTTAAGCTTTTCAACCACAAACATATAACGATTGAAGCAGCACGTGTAAATTAATTCACTTGTGTTTAATTACATACTCCTGTGGAAAGTGGTTACGGCATGACTTGACCAAAATCTTTGCTCTTTAATTTAGTACACTGCAAATCTAGCAGGATGGTGACTTGATGACCTTTATGCATGCATGGCCTGGCCCATCCTTAATTTGATTGTGCCGAAGCAATTGTCTCTCATTGGGTGTATGCCTAATATTTGTCTCTTCCTCAAGGGAATACTACGATGGCATAGTTGGTTACTGTCTAACATAGGCAATGGTGTCCAGTGCACAGTAACCACAAAAACTGGTCAGCAGTCAGCACACCATCAAAAGGAGTAGCTGACAAAAAGTTACTACCTACCTCTGCATGGATTCATATGCTCACTTAATTATTAATGCTAGATTGGTTTGTGACTATGATCATCCATTGGTTACGTTATATATACTTCCTTTTGGTGGCCGGGTAGGAAGCTAGTCATTGTTCGAGGGTGCTTTAGTTTCGAAGGTTAATTACAAACTTTCCAGCGACACAAATTAACATGCTTTTAGTGCATGATATTACTGGCTTGCACATGCATGAATCATGATGGAGATACACATATAGTACACTATAAGCACATGCATGCTCGTGGCATGGTAACTTTTAGGATGGATGCCTCCACCCTAAGATACAAAATTAGGTTAGAATAAGACTAACGCAACGCAATTGCAAATAGGACAATTGATTATTGTGTACAGATGGATCACCATATTTGGTAGGGAAAGGTCCAATAGCATATACCCATCCTATAAATGTAGTGCAGATCCAATCACCACATAATTAAGCACCAGCTGCGATTAGTACACTAGCTAGCTGAACTTTCCATCGACGCAGGAGTAGCCAGCGAGTCTACTCAAAAAAGCTAAGGAAGGATGGTGGAGAAGCCGGCGAGCCAGGCCGACGTGGGCGGCGAAGTGGAGGCGCATAAGGAGAGGAAGGGGCTGTGGTCGCCGGAGGAGGACGAGCGGCTGTACACCCGGATCACCAGGCACGGCGTGTCCACCTGGAGCTCCGTGGCGCAGCTCGCCGGGCTGCGGCGGAGCGGCAAGAGTTGCCGGTTACGGTGGATGAACTACCTCCGGCCGGACCTTAAGAAGGAGCCCATCTCCAAGCGCGAGGAGGAGACCATCATCTCGCTCCAGAAATCACTCGGCAACAGGTACTGCATTCTAGATTTCTTGTTCGTAATTGATTGTGGAACATTTGGGATCGGTCGTCCAGGAGGCTAAATTTCCATGAAATTTGTATCAGGTGGTCCGTGATCGCGGCGAAGATGCCGGGGAGGACGGACAACGAGATCAAGAACTACTGGAACTCCCGCATCAGGAAGCGCCAGAACGCCAGCCCCGCAGGCGGGAAGGGGGACAGCGGCTGCGCAAAGCAGCAGGGTGACCTTCCGGCCGCCGATGACAAGGCCTCCGTGCTAGCAGGGCCCCGAGCGAAGGAACCGGTTAGCAGCATGGCCTCCGGGGCGACGGCGCCTCCTGTTCCGGCACGGTTCCCACTGTTCGCGTGCCAGCTTCTTGGCGGTGGCGGAGGGACCGCCGCAATTGCAGCTGCAGGCACCACCGAGTCGACAACCACTCACGAGAACAACCGCGCCGGCTCAGAGAGCGATGCTAGCGTGGGCAACGGCAGCGGCGGCGGCGGCGACGGTCGGGAGGGACATTACTACTACTGCGCCGTCGACGGCGACATCGACATGATCCATCTCATGTCGTTCGATGACCTTCTTGAGTACCCGGCCAGCGATCTGCTCATGGATGCGTGGGATCAGAATGGACTCTACTCCACGAATACGGGGAACTCTGTTGATTGATTTGGTTGTTGATTAGCTCGGCGGGCGTGCAAGAGGGTTAGTTATTGGTAAATTTGTTCAATTACATTGTGTATGCACGCCTAGCCGCCTAGGGCAGCTCCCCTCTTGTGCACAAACCCAACCTTTTCTTGAATCAATTGATCGAGTGGTAATTAATGGCCGGTTATTGTTGTTCCACATGCAAATTACTCTTCAAACCCAGTCGAGACTTTTTGGTGCAATTATAATTCAGATGTTGTTTTTGCAGTAGTTCGTGACCTATACTAACTCTTTGAAGCAAATTTGAGAGCGATATCTATATAAGAAAAGGATATACCGATGGTAATGATATTAAAGATAATAACTGTAACTATTATAACACATCCTTTTATTACACATGTAAATTTATGAACTAGTGGTGGTCTCACCATTGGGTTCTATTGCATCACTAGTATAGAACACTCCCTAAAATAATATGTTGTGTTGTGTGGAAATTTCTATGAGCCATGGATATATTGTGACGTGCGAAATGATATGTAGTTCTGAAAGACACTCTCGACTTGGGATACTCCGGATCCCTAACTAAGCGACCATGAGTCAGGCCCGGGGCAACCACCGGATAATCTGGTTTCCATTGTACATTTGGAAACTTGAGGCTTTCAGCCCCAAAGACTCGGGGTGCTTGGGCGGCTTCAACACGACAAGGGGAAGGGTTTTGGGGTTTGAGTTTTGGCTTTTTTGGCAAGAAAAACATGACAATATGAGTTGAGTAATACAATGTTTTCACCCGAAAAAAAGAATAAAAATATGATGAGCACTAAGCATTTCTCTTCCGCCTTTAACATCCTGTCTTAATAGTGTGGCTTCCCTAAGACTTGAAATTCACAATATGACTACAAAATTAGAGAATCGACACATAAGACAACTCTCTTCTTTTCCTTTTCTTTTTGGGGTCACAAATCTCGGGAACCAACAACATGTGGGCTAAATTGTCCATACACTTAGAGCAACCATGAGTCTGTTGCTTATGTTTAATTAAAAACCCCACTTATGGGTCTAGATGTTGTTACATGCGGTTGTGGGGCAAATTTCTTGAATCTTGATAATCCATGTTTCTTCATGGTATTTTTCTACTTGTGTTGGAGTTCCTTGCTCTTCTTCTCATACTTGCCTTACTTTTCTTCCTACTTCTGATACTTCTCTTGGGGTTCATTGCCCTTTCCAAAAGGGAAGAACCCTTGATGTTTGTTGGGGATGCCCAAATCATGGTTTTTGAGGATTAGAGGAATTGCTTCTCTCAAATCTTCCAGATCTCAGCCAACGTGAATTACCTTGGATAGAGAGTAATCGACCTATGGAACCTATGTTTGGGTATAGGATAACATGTCCGCCATACTCTTGGAGCCTTTCCACGTCTTTCACACTAGTTTCTTAGTTTATTGCTTGCTCGAAAGAATTCGAGCTCCTGGAAATATTCGGGAAGATTCACAAAAAAGGGGAATATTTTTGAAGGAGGGTGAAAGGAAAATCTAGGAGGAGGGAGATAAGGGCTCAAAGGGTTCCTACTACTTTTTCACAACCGTACAATGTGTTTTTTTTACAGTCCTCATGTTTTCCTTATTTTTCTATATTGTAAGCATTTTCCAATTTCTTGAAAAAATTTAGCCGAATTACCTCTTTTTAGGATTAACGACTCTTTATTCAAGCAACTTCAAAGTTTAGCTAGAGTTTCCGCTTCAAAAAGTTAGTTATAGTTTCATGCATAAAATTAAATTCCTCAAATTCTTCTGCTCGAGCTTGGATCTCCTTGACGATAGCCCCATAAGGGCACCCACCATTGGCTCTAAGACCTTTAATCATAGAAACACCACCAGAGGATACCTGAATTCGCAAAAGATTGAGATCATTCGGCCAAAAAATCATGCAAAAGTGATAGCACCATTGGTTCAAAATTGAACATTAAATGGGCTTTCGGCCAGAGGGGCTAAAGCCCAAGCTGCCACATGATTACAATTGAACTTCTTTTGTTTGAGCTTCTCCCCACACCTTAACCACTACTCTTTCTTCTTTGATGATCAGTTGCATTTTCATGTGTATTCTCTGTTAGAGAAACTTTTTCTTTATAAGTATAACTTGTCCAAGTGCAGGCTTATGTGCGACAACATGCTCGAGAAAACTCAGGCGCTTTACCATAGTTTTGGTGGAAACCCTTCAAGGGACGCTTTCGTATGATTAATCCACTGTTATCATGCATGCACGTTGCATATGGTTAATAATAGGGAATGTCTTGATGAATGCGTCGGCTCGAAAAGGCACGTGCTGCACGAGGCAGAGTATTACGTGCTCGACAGCAACGTCGACTGCCTTTGGTCTCCCTTCCTACTTTCCAGCACAAGTCGTGACATGGGTAGATCGATATTGATCGTGCCAATGTGCAGGCAAGTGGCTATTATATTAATTAATTACTTTGAAACATGGTGCGGTCGCGGACGGGCACGTGGTTATTAAATTTTTACTCTTACAAAGAAGATAATGACTCAAGAAAATATAACAATGGCTAGTTGGCTACTACAGGCTAGCTAGCCAGTGACGGAGTGTCCAGCTAAGCTGGCTATTGTCAGCATGCAGACGTGCGCGCACAAGACTAACTTCATCTTTAAGTATCTATCAGTCTTTTAAAGGGAAGAGGCGAAGAGCTAGAATAGGGTCATACGACATGAAAACATGAAGCCGTGGACTGCCCAAGCATGCACATCAGTGTGCGATCTGCAGAGTTCCTTCCTTTGATGTCATCACGCGAATCATCCAGGAAGGTAGTGCGGGGAAAGTATCAAGTGATACCAACCCTTACATACTACCATGATATAAATTTACAAAATTTGAATTTAAACATGGCAAAAATTTCTGAAAAGAATCATGAATGTTCACAACACATATGTCGACAACTCCTAAAATATGCAGATCAAAATTTGAAATACACATGGAGAAACGAAAAGGACAATTTCAGATGTGAATAGTGTCAATTTTGCTTTTTCTTCTTTTGACACTATTCATGATGGATTTGTCCTTTTTGTTTCTCTAATATCAAATTTTGATCTAAATTTTGTAGGAGTTGTCGACATATGTATTGTGAACATACATGAATTTTTTGGAATTTTTTGACATGTTTAAATTTGAATGTTTGGTATTACCTGATATTTTCCCGGTATTGCGAGGCTATGCGTGGCCAGCACTTTGCGTTAGAAGACAAAATGCTCTAAACAATTGCAGCCTTATATTTCTTAAAACATAGCATCTGCAACAGCAGCCCCATAATAGAGTAGCTGCCCAAAAAACCGTTTTACACACCATTTTGGGTAAAAAGAGAAGAAATGCTCCAACAGCTGCTCCAAACGTGAAATTGTGTGGTTTTCTTGCTGCCCAAAAAAATCAGCCCTAAGTGATGCAAATTTGCATCACGTGTGCGGCTCCCCAAACGCCAAAACTGCATCCGCCTACAACCCCGCGCAAGCCAACCGTCAACCTGAAACTTCCAGACGCAACCCCCACGCGCGGCCGCTTTCCCTCCCGCACGTCGCCACCACCAAATCCGGTCGCCCCATTCTAGATCCACCACCCCCTCCTCTCTTCGGTTGCCGGCACACCAGCAGCCCGCTTCCTCCTCCGCCCCGCACCTCCCCGACGCTGATGAATTGGCGCAATTGGAGCAATTATCTGCGTCCCACCATTCCTTCGGCCGCCGGCACCTCCCGCTGTCGGAGCTCAACTGGCTTCCGTGGCGTTCGGCTGTGGAGGTCCGTTCGTTACTCGTATGAGCCCACGTGCAATGGCTATTGGCTCGACACATTTGACATGCCGAAGATCGCCACCCATGCCTTCGACATTGCGTGTTGGAGGCTTGGCCAGCCAAAGATGGGAGTTGAACTTCCCATAAATTGAATCTATGGCAGATGCGGATTTCATCCGTCCTGATATAGAGATGTTGACCCTTGCGGATAAGAAGGAAACACATATCATCTTGGATCCGCGACATCCATCAAATGGATGAGGCTTATATGGTGATATTTGCGATGGAAAATTGCATCTCGTGCAGGCGGAGTATGAGTACTGGGCACATCGGAACAAGCCGGTGAAGAAGGAGGACGAGGTTGGCCCCTCGAGGGTGATCAAGCTCGATTCAGAGGACGAGGTGAAGGAGGAGGACGATGAGTCGGGCTCTGACATTGACTGGAAGGATCTCAGTGATGAGTACTTGTTAGTAGTTGCCCGTAATTTGCAGTACCCAAACTATGTTAAGTTTGTAGTTGAAGCATGTTTAACTTTGTATATGAACTATGTTTAAGTTTGTATCCGAACTATGTTTAAGTTTGCATGTTTAAAACTTTGAATGTTTGCATGAATGGATCGAATTTGCAATGATCTAGTTTAGTTTTGATGTTTTGGTGCCTTATTTTAGGGCATCAGTTGGAATAGACGTCCCCATAATAGGGTTGTGGCTGGAGCAGAAAACAATTAGTGTCATAGAACCAACTTTTTGAAGGAAATATGCCCCAGAGGCAATAATAAAGTTGTTATTTTAGATTTCCTTATTCATGATAAATGTTTATTATTCGGGATAGAATTGTATTATCCGAAAACTTCCAGTTACTTGTGACGTTTGATAGCACATTTTTTTGTCCGAAGGTGTTTGTTGGGTTGGCATAGATCGAGATTAGGATTTGTCACTCCGAGTATCGGAGAGGTATCTCTGGGCCCTCTCGGTAATGCACATCATATGAAACCTTGCAAGCAATGTGACTAATGAGTTAGTTGTAGGACGATGCATTACAGAACGAGTAAAGAGACTTGTCGGTAACGAGATTGAACTAGGTATGAATATACCGATGATAAAATCTCGGGCAAGTAACATACTGATGACAAAGGGAATAACGTATGTTGACATTGCGGTTCGACTGATAAAGATCTTCGTAGAATATGTGGGAACCAATATGAGCATAGGCGGGCCTCCTCCCACTTGGGGCGCGCCTAGGCCGGCCTCCCCTCCCTCACTCCTTTATATACGGGGGGTGCCCCTATGAGACACACCAATTGCTCTTAGCGTGTGCGACGCCCCCTCCACAGTATATGCCTCCAGTCATATTCTCGCAGTGCTTAGGCGAAGCCCTGCGCAGATCACATCACCATCACCGTCACCACACCGTCGTGGTGACGGAACTCATCTACTCCTTCGACCCTCTGCTAGATCAAGAGCTCGAGGGACGTCATCGCGTTGAACATGTGCAGAATTCAGAGGTGCCGTATGTTCGGTATTCGATCGGTCGGAACGAGAAGACGTTCGAGTACATCAACCGCGTTGAGCAAACGCTTCCGCTTTCGTTCTACGAGGGTACGTGGACACACTCTCCCCCTTTCGTTGCTATGCATGTCCAGAATAGATCTTGCGTGAGCATAGGATTTTTTATTGAAATTGCATGCTATGTTTCCCAACAGTGGCATCCGAGCCAGGTCTATGCGTAGATGATATGCACGAGTAGAACACAAAGAGTTGTAGGCAATGATCACCATATTTCTTACCACCAATGTCTTATTTTGATTTGGCGGTATTGTTGGATGAAGCGGCTCGGACTAACCTTACATGACCACGTTCATGAGAATGGTTCCACCAACAGACATGCAACTAGTTTTGCATAAAGGTGGCTGGCGGGTGTTTGTTTCTCCAACTTTAGTTGAATCGAATTTGACTGTGGCCGGTCCTTGTTGAAGGTTAAAACAGCAAACTTGATAAATTACCATTGTGGTTTTGTGCCATAGGTAAGAACGGTTCTTGCGAGAAGTCCGTAGCAGCCATGTAAAACTTGCAACAACAAAGTACATGACGTCTAACTAGTTTTTGCAGGGTTTGTTGGGTTTCGTAGTAATTTCAAAAAATTTCCTACGCACACGCAAGATCATGGTGATGTATAGCAACGAGAGGGGAGAGTGTTGTCTACATACCCTTGTAGACCGTAAGCGGAAGCGTTAGCACAACGCGGTTGATGTAGTCGTACGTCTTCACGGCCCGACCGATCAAGCACCGAAACTACGGCACCTCCGAGTTCTAGCACACGTTCAGCTCGATGACGTCCCTCGAACTCCGATCCAGCCGAGTGTCGAGGGAGAGTTCCGTCAGCACGACGGCGTGGTGACGATCTTGATGTTCTACCGTCGCAGGGCTTCGCCTAAGCACCGCTATGATATTATCGAGGTGGACTATGGTGGAGGGGGGCACCGCACACGGCTAAGAGATCCAAGGGATCAATTGTTGTGTCTTTGGTGCTAGCCCTGCCCCTCTATTTATATGTTGAGCCCCGGGGTCGAAACTTGGAGCAAAAGCCTCCTCAAAGTCGGTTTTTCCCGAAAGGCAAGAGTCCCACTCGGACTCCAGGACCAAACACCACAATCCTTGGCGTCTGGCCCAGACGCCATGGGCCTCGGCGTCTGGCCCAGGGCCAGACGCCAGGGTCTCCGGCGTTTGGCCCCCTGGCCTCCGCAAAACTCCTTTTTGCACCGATCTAAAGCCTCATGGGCTTGACCCCTTGGCCTAACCATATCATCCAATATATGAATCTTTACGTCTCGACCATTTCGAGACTCCTCGTCATGTCCCCAATCTCATCCGGGACTCCGAACTCCTTCGGTACATCAAAACATGTAAACTCATAATATAACTGTCATCGTAACCTTAAGCGTGCGGACCCTACGGGTTCGAGAACAATGTAGACATGACCGAGACATGTCTCCGGTCAATAACCAATAGCGGGACCTGGATGCCCATATTGGCTCCTACATATTCTACGAAGATCTTTATCGGTCAGACCGCATAACAACATACGTTGTTCCCTTTGTCATCGGTATGTTACTTGCCCGAGATTTGATCGTCGGTATCCAATACCTAGTTCAATCTCGTTACTGGCAAGTCTCTTTACTCGTTCCGTAATACATCATATCACAACTAACATATTAGTTGCAGTGCTTGCAAGGCTTATGTGATGTGCATTACCGAGAGGGCCCAGAGATACCTCTCCGACAATCGGAGTGACAAATCCTAATCTCGAAATACGCCAACCCAACATCTACTTTTGGAGACACCTGTAATGCTCCTTTATAATCACCCAGTTACGTTGTGACGTTTGGTAGCACCCAAGGTGTTCCTCCGGCAAACGGGAGTTGCATAATCTCATAGTTATAGGAACATGTATAAGTCATGAAGAAAGCAATAGCAACATACTAAACGATCAGGTGCTAAGCTAATGGAATGGGTCATGTCAATCAGATCATTCAACTAATGATGTGACCTCGTTACTCAAATAACAACTCTTTTGTCTATGGTTAGGAAACATAACCATCTTTGATTAACGAGCTAGTCAAGTAGAGGCATACTAGTGACACTCTGTTTGTCTATGTATTCACACATGTATTATGTTTCCGGTTAATACAATTCTAGCATGAATAATAAACATTTATCATGATATAAGGAAATAATAACTTTATTATTGCCTCTAGGGCATATTTCCTTCAGTCTCCCACTTGCACTAGAGTCAATAATCTAGTTCACATCGCCATGTGATTTAACAGCAATAGTTCACATCACCATGTGATTAACACCCATAGTTCACATCGCTATGTGACCAACACCCAAAGGGTTTACTAGATTCAGTAATCTAGTTCACATCGCTATGTGATTAACACCCAAGGAGTACTAAGGTGTGATCATGTTTTGCTTGTGAGAGAATCTTAGTCAACGGGTCTGCCACATTCAGATCCTCATGTATTTTGCAAATTTCTATGTCAACAATGCTCTGCATGGAGCTACTCTAGCTAATTGCTCCCACTTTCAATATGTATCTAGATCGAGACTTAGAGTCATCTAGATTAGTGTCAAACTTGCATCGGCGTAACCCTTTACGACGAACCTTTTTTCACTTCCATAATAGAGAAACATATCCTTATTCCACTAAGGACAATTTTGACCACTGTCCAGTGATCTACTCCTAGATCACTATTGTACTCCCTTGCCAAACTCAGTGCAGGGTATACAATAGATCTGGTACACAGCATGGCATACTTTATAGAACCTATGACTGAGGCATAGGAAATGACTTTCATTCTCTTTCTATTTTTGCCGTGGTCGGGCTTTGAGTCTTACTCAACTTCACACCTTGTAACACAGGCAAGAACTCTTTCTTTGACTGTTCCATTTTGAACTACTTCAAAATCTTGTCAAGGTATGTACTCATTGAAAAAACTTATCAAGCGTCTTGATCTATCTCTATAGATCTTGAAACTCAATATGTAAGCAGCTTCACCGAAGTCTTTCTTTGAAAAACTCCTTTCAAACACTCCTTTTATGCTTTACAGAATAATTCTACATTATTTCCGATCAACAATATGTCATTCACATATACTTATCAGAAATGTTGTAGAGCTCCCACTCACTTTCTTGTAAATACAGGCTTCTCCGAAAGTCTGTATAAAACCAAATGCTTTGATCACACTATCAAAACGTTTATTCCAACTCCGAGAGGCTTGCACCAGTCCATAAATGGATCGCTGGAGCTTGCACACTTTGTTAGCTCCCTTTGGATCGACAAAACCTTCCGGTTGCATCATATACAACTCTTCTTCCAGAAATCCATTCAGGAATGCAGTTTTGACATCCATCTGCCAAATTTCATAATCATAAAATGCGGCAATTGCTAACATGATTCGGACGGACTTAAGCATCGATACGAGTGAGAAAACCTCATCGTATTCAACACCTTGAACTTGTTGAAAAACTTTTGCAACAAGTCGAGCTTGGTAGATAGTAACACTACTATCAGTGTCCGTCTTCCTCTTGAAGATCCATTTATTTAACATGGCTTTGCTGATCATCGAGCAAGTCAATCAAAGTCCATACTTTGTTGTCATACATGGATCATATCTCAGATTTTATGGCCTCAAGCCATCTCGCGGAATCTGGGCTCATCATCGCTTCCTCATAGTTCGTAGGTTCATCATGGTCTAGTAACATGACTTCCAGAACATGATTACTACACCACTCTGGTGCAGATCTTACTCTGGAAGACCTACGAGGTTCTGTAGTAACTTGATCTGAAGTTTTATGATCAATATCATTAGCTTCCTCACTAATTGGTGTATTTGTCACAGGAACTGATTTCTGTGATGAACTACTTTCCAATAAGGGAGCAGGTACAGTTACCTCATCAAGTTCTACTTTCCTCCCACTCACTTCTTTCGAGAGAAACTCCTTCTCCAGAAAGGATCCATTTTTAGCAACGAATATCTTGCCTCCGGATCTGTGATAGAAGGTGTACCCAACAATTTCCTTTGGGTATTCTATGAAGACGCACTTCTCCGATTTGGGTTCGAGCTTATCAGGATGAAACTTTTCCACATAAGCATTGCAACCCCAAACTTTAAGAAACGACAGCTTAGGTTTCTTGCCAAACCATAGTTCATATGGTGTCGCCTCAACGGATTTAGATGGTGCCCTATTTAATGTGAATGTAGCTGTCTTTAGTGCATAACCCCAAAACGATAGTGGTAGATCCGTAAGAGACATCATAGATTGCACTATATATCTAATAAAGTACGGTTATGACGTTCGGACACACCATAACATTGTGGTGTTCCAGGTGGCGTGAGCTATGAAACTATTCCACATTGTTTTAATTGAAGACCAAACTCGTAACTCAAATATTCGTCTCCGTGATCAGATCGCAGAAACTTTATTTTTCTTGTTATGATGATTTTTCCACTTCACTCTGAAATTCTTTGAACCTTTCAATTATTTCAGACTTATGTTTCATCAAGTAGATATCCCCATATCTGCTCAAATCATCTTGTGAAGGTCAGAAAATAATGATACCTGCTGTAAGCCTTTCATCGGACCACATACATCGGTATGTATGATTTCCAACAAATCTGTTGCTTGCTTCATTGTTCCGGAGAACAGCGTTTTAGTCATCTTGCCCATAAGGCATGGTTCGCAAGCATCAAGTGATTCATAATCAAGTGATTCCAAAATCCCATCGGCATGGAGTTTCTTCATGCGCTTTACACCAATATGACCTAAACGGCAGTGCCATAAATAAGTTGCACTATCATTATTAACTTTACATCTTTTGGTTTCAATATTATGAATATGTGTATCACTAAGATCGAGATCTAATGAACTATTTTCATTGGGTGTGTAACCATATAAAGTTTTATTCATGTAAACAGAACAACAATTTATTCTTTTACTTAAATGAATAACCGTATTACAATAAACATGATCAAATCATATTCATGCTCAACGCAAACACCAAATAACACTTATTTAGTTTCAACACTAATCCCCTAATTATAGGGAGTGTGCGATGATGATCATATCAATCTTGGAACCACTTCCAACACACATCGTCACTTCACCCTTAACTAGTCTCTGTTTATTCTGCAACTCCCGTTTCGAGTTACTAATCTTAGCAACTGAACTAGTATCAAATACTTAGGGTTTGCTATAAACACTAGTAAAGTACACATCAATAACATGTATATCAAATATACTTATGTTCACTTTGCCATCCTTCTTATCCGCCAATCACTTGGGGTGATTCCGTTTCCGGTGACCAGTCCCTTTGCAGTAGAAGCACTTAGTCTCAGGCTTAGGACCAGACTTGGGCTTCTTCACTTGAGCAGCAACTTGCTTGCCGTTCTTCTTGAAGTTCCCCTTCTTCCCTTTGCCCTTTTCTTGAAACTAGTGGTCTTATCAACCATCAACACTTGATGTTTTTCTTGATTTCTACCTTCATTGATTTCATCATCACGAAGAGCTTGGGAGTTGTTTCTGTTATCCCTTGCATATTATAGTTCATCACGAAGTTCTACTAACTTGGTGATGGTGACTAGAGAATTCTGTCAATCACTATCTTATCTGGAAGATTAACTTCCACTTGATTCAAGCGATTGTAGTACCCAGACAATCTGAGCACATGCTCACTAGTTGAGCGATTCTCCTCCATCTTTTAGCTATAGAACTTGTTGGAGACTTCATATCTCACAACTCGGGTATTTGCTTGAAATATTAACTTCAACTCCTGGAACATCTCATATGGTCCATGACGTTCAAAATGTCTTTGAAGTCCCGATTCTAAGCCGTTAAGCATGGTGCACTTAAACTATCAAGTAGTCATCATATTGAGCTAGCTAAACGTTCATAACGTTTGCATCTGCTCCTGCAATAGGTCTGTCACCTAGCGGTGCTTCAAGGACATAATTCTTCTGTGCAGCAATGAAGATAATCCTCAGATCACGGATCCAATCCGCATCATTGCTACTAACATTTTTCAACATGATTTTCTCTAGGAACATATCAAAATAAACACAGGGAAGCAACAACGCGAGCTTTTGATCTACAACATAATTTGCAAAATACTACCAGGACTAAGTTCATGATAAATTAAAGTTCAATTAATCATATTATTTAAGAACTCCCACTTAGATAGACATCCCTCTAATCCTCTAAGTGATTACGTGATCCAAATCAACTAAACCATGACCGATCATCACGTGAGATGGAGTAGTTTTCAATGGTGAACATCGTTATGTTGATCATATCTACTATATGATTCACGCTCGACCTTTCGGTCTCCGTGTTCCGAGGCCATATCTGTATATGCTAGGCTCGTCAAGTTTAACCTGAGTATTCTGCGTGTGCAAAACTGGCTTGCACCCGTTGTAGATGGACGTAGAGCTTATCACACCCGATCATCACGTGGTGTCTGGGCACGACGAACTTTGGCAACGGTGCATACTCAGGGAGAACACTTCTTGATAATTTAGTGAGAGATCATCTTATAATGCTACCGTCAATCAAAGCAAGATAAGATGCATAAAAAAATAAACATCACATGCAATCAATATAAGTGATATGATATGGCCATCATCATCTTGTGCTTGTGATCTCCATCTCCAAAGCACCGTCATGATCACCATCGTCACCGGCGCGACACCTTGATCTCCATCGTAGCATCGTTGTCGTCTCGCCAATCTTATGCTTCCACGACTATCACTACCGTTTAGTAATAAAGTAAAGCATTACATCGCGATTGCATTGCATACAATAAAGCGACAACCATATGGCTCCTGCCAGTTGCCGATAACTTGGTTACAAAACATGATCATCTCATACAATAAAATTCAGCATCATGCCTTGACCATATCACATCACAACATGCCCTACAAAAACAAGTTAGACGTCCTCTACTTTGTTGTTGCATGTTTTACGTGGCTGCTACGGGCTTAAGTAAGAACCAATCTCACCTACGCATCAAAACCACAACGATAGTTTGTCAAATAGACTCCGTTTTAACCTTCGCAAGGACCGGGCGTAGCCATACTTGGTTCAACTAAAGTTGGAGAGGCAGTCGCCCGCAAGCCATCTCTGTGCAAAGCACGTCGAGGGAACCGGTCTCGCGTAAGCGTACGCGTAAGGTTGGTCCGGGTCGTCTCGTCCAACAATACCGCCGAACCAAAGTATGACATGCTGGTAGGCAGTATGACTTGTATCGTCCACAACTCACTTGTGTTCTACTCGTGCATATAACATCAACATAAATAACCTGGCTCGGATGCCACTGTTGGGTTTCGTAGTAATTTCAAAAATTTCCTACGCACACGCAAGATCATGGTGATGTATAGCAACGAGAGGGGAGAGTGTTGTCTACATACCCTTGTAGACCGTAAGCGGAAGCGTTAGCACAACGCGGTTGATGTAGTCGTACGTCTTCACGGCCCGACCGATCAAGCACCGAAACTACGGCACCTCCGAGTTCTAGCACACGTTCAGCTCGATGACGTCCCTCGAACTCCAATCCAGCCGAGTGTCGAGGGAGAGTTCCGTCAGCACGACGGCGTGGTGACGATCTTGATGTTCTACCGTCGCAGGGCTTCGCCTAAGCACCGCTATGATATTATCGAGGTGGACTATGGTGGAGGGGGGCACCACACACGGCTAAGAGATCCAAGGGATCAGTTGTTGTGTCTTTGGTGCTAGCCCTGCCCCTCTATTTATATGTTGAGCCCCGGGGTCGAAACTTGGAGCAAAAGCCTCCTCAAAGTCGGTTTTTCCTGAAAGGCAAGAGTCCCACTCGGACTCCAGGACCAAACGCCACAATCCTTGGCGTCTGGCCCAGACGCCATGGGCCTCGGCGTCTGGCCCAGGGCCAGACGCCAGGGTCTCCGGCGTTTGGCCCCCTGGCCTCCGCAAAACTCCTTTTTGCACCGATCTAAAGCCTCATGGGCTTGACCCCTTGGCCTAACCATATCATCCAATATATGAATCTTTACGTCTCGACCATTTCGAGACTCCTCGTCATGTCCCCAATCTCATCCGGGACTCTGAACTCCTTCGGTACATCAAAACATGCAAACTCATAATATAACTGTCATCGTAACCTTAAGCGTGCGGACCCTACGGGTTCGAGAACAATGTAGACATGACCGAGACATGTCTCCGGTCAATAACCAATAGCGGGACCTGGATGCCCATATTGGCTCCTACATATTCTACGAAGATCTTTATCGGTCAGACCGCATAACAACATACGTTGTTCCCTTTGTCATCGGTATGTTACTTGCCCGAGATTCGATCGTCGGTATCCAATACCTAGTTCAATCTCGTTACTGGCAAGTCTCTTTACTCGTTCCGTAATACATCATATCACAACTAACATATTAGTTGCAGTGCTTGCAAGGCTTATGTGATGTGCATTACCGAGAGGGCCCAGAGATACCTCTCCGACAATCGGAGTGACAAATCCTAATCTCGAAATACGCCAACCCAACATCTACTTTTGGAGACACCTGTAATGCTCCTTTATAATCACCCAGTTATGTTGTGACGTTTGGTAGCACCCAAGGTGTTCCTCCGGCAAACGGGAGTTGCATAATCTCATAGTTATAGGAACATGTATAAGTCATGAAGAAAGCAATAGCAACATACTAAACGATCAGGTGCTAAGCTAATGGAATGGGTCATGTCAATCAGATCATTCAACTAATGATGTGACCTCGTTACTCAAATAACAACTCTTTTGTCTATGGTTAGGAAACATAACCATCTTTGATTAACGAGCTAGTCAAGTAGAGGCATACTAGTGACACTCTGTTTGTCTATGTATTCACACATGTATTATGTTTCCGGTTAATACAATTCTAGCATGAATAATAAACATTTATCATGATATAAGGAAATAAATAATAACTTTATTATTGCCTCTAGGGCATATTTCCTTCAGGGTTGTGATGTGATATGGTCAAGACATGATGTGATTGATGACCCACAAGTGTATGGGGTCAATCGTAGCCCTTTTCGATAAGTAAGAGTGTCGAACCCAACGAGGAGCAGAAGGAAATGAGAAGTGGTTTTCAGCAAGGTAATGTCTGCAAGTGCCAAAATTGTAAGTAGCGAAGTAGTTTGGTAGCAAGATAATTTGTAACGAGCAAGTAACAATAATAGTAACAAAAATGTAGCAAGATAGCCCAATCCTTTTGAGGCAAAGTATAGGCCAAAACAGTTTCTTATGATCAGCAAAGTGTTCTTGAGGGTACACGGGAATTCATCTAGTCACTTTCATCATGTTGACTTAATTCGTGTTCGGTACTTTGATAATTTGATTTGTGGGTGGACCGGTGCTTAGGTGTTGTTCTTACTTGAACAAACCTCCTACTTATGATTAACCCTCTCGCAAGCATCCACAACTACGAAAAAAGAATTAATAATAAATTCTAACCATAGCATTAAACTTTTGGATCCAATCGGCCCCCTTACGGAATAGCGCATAAACTGGGGTTTAAGCTTCTGTCACTCTCGCAACCCACCATCTAATAACTACTCCATAATGTTGGGAAACGTAGTAATTTCAAAAAAATTCCTACGCACACGCAAGACCATGGTGATGCATAGCAACAAGAGGGGAGAGTGTTTTCCACGTACCCTCGTAGACCGAAAGCGGAAGCGTTAGCACAACGCGGTTGATATAGTCGTACGTCTTCACGATCCGACCGATCAAGTACCGAACGTACGACACTTCCGAGTTTAGCACACGTTCAACTCGATGACGTCCCTCGAACTCCGATCCAGTCGAGCTTTGAGGGAGAGTTCCGTCAGCACGACGACGTGGTGACGATGATGATGTTCTACCGACGCAGGGCTTCGCCTAAGCACCGCTACGATATTATCAAGGTGGAGTATGGTGGAGGGGGGCACCGCACACGACTAAAAGATCAATGATCAATTGTTGTGTCTAGGGGTGCCCCTGCCCCCGTATATAAAGGAGAAAGGGGGAGGGGGAGGCCGGCCAGGAGGGGGCGCGCCAGGAGGAGCCCTACCCCCACCGGGAGTAGGACTCCCTCCTTTCCTTGTCCAAGTAGGAGAGGGGGAAGGAAGGAGAGAGATGAGACGAAGGAAAGGGGGGAGCCCCCCCTCCTTGTTCTATTCGGACTAGAGGGGGAGGGGGCGCGCGGCCTGCCCTGGCCGCCCCTCCTCTGCTCCACTTTGGGCCCATGAGGCCCATTAACCCCCCGGGGGTTCCGGTAAACCCCCGGTACTCCGGTATACATCCGATAACCCCCGGAACTATTCTGGTGTCCGAATATAGTCGTCCAATATATCAATCTTCATGTATCGACCATTTCGAGACTCCTCGTCATGTCCGTGATCACATCCGGGACTACGAACTACCTTCGGTACATCAAAACATATAAACTCATAATATAACCGTCATCTAACTTTAAGCGTGCGAACCCTACGGGTTCGAGAACTATGTAGACATGACCGAGACACGTCTCCGGTCAATAACCAATAGTGGAACCTGGATGCTCATATTGGCTCCTACATATTCTACGAAGATCTTTATCGGTCAAACCGCATAACAACATACGTTGTTCCCTTTGTCATCGGTATGTTACTTGCCCAAGATTCGATCGTCGGTATCTTAATACCTAGTTCAATCTCATTACCGACAAGTCTCTTTAGTCGTTACGTAACACATCATCCCGTAAGTAACTCATTAGCTACATTGCTTGCAAGGCTTATCGTGATGTGCATTACCGAGAGGGCCCAGAGATACCTCTCCAACAATCAGAGTGACAAATCCTAATCTCGAAATACGCCAACCCAACATGTACCTTCGGAGACACCTGTAGAGCTCCTTTATAATCACCTAGTTACGTTGTGACGTTTGGTAGCACACAAAGTGTTCCTCCGGTAAACGGGAGTTGCATAATCTCATAGTTGTAGGAACATGTATAAGTCATGAAGAAAGCAATAGCAACATACTAAACGATCAAGTGCTAAGCTAACGGAATGGGTCAAGTCAATCACATCATTCTCCTAATGATGTGATCCCATTAATCAAATGACAACACATGTTTATGGTTAGGAAACACAACCATCTTTGATCAACGAGCTAGTCAGGTAGAGGAATACTAGTGACACTATGTTTGTCTATGTATTCACACATGTATTATGTTTCTGGTTAATACCATTCTAGCATGAATAATAAACATTTATGATGATATGAGGAAATAAATAATAACTCTATTATTGCCTCTAGGGCATATTTCCTTCAGTCTCCCACTTGCACTAGAGTCAATAATCTAGATTACACAGTAATGATTCTAACACCCATGGAGCCTTGGTGTTGATCATGTTTTGCTCGTGGAAGAGGCTTAGTCAACGGGTCTGCAAAATTCAGATCTGTATGTATTTTGCAAATCTCTATGTCTCCCACCCGGACTTGGTCCTGGATGGAATTGAAGCATCTCTTGATGTGCTTGGTTCTCTTCTGAAATCTGGATTCCTTTGCCAAGGCAATTGCACCAGTATTGTCACAAAAGATTTTCATTGGACCCGATGCACTAGGTATGACACCTAGATCGGATATGAACTCCTTCATGCAGACTCCTTCATTTGCTGCTTCCGAAGTTGCTATGTACTCCGCTTCACATGTAGATCCTGCCACGACGCTTTGTTTAGAACTGCACCAACTGACAGCTCCACCGTTCAATATAAACACGTATCCGGGTTGCGATTTAGAATCGCCCGGATCAGTGTCAAAGCTTGCATCGACGTAACCATTTACTACTAGCTCCTTGTCACCTCCATAAACGAGAAACATATCCTTAGTCCTTTTCAGGTATTTCAGGATGTTCTTGACCGCTGTCCAGTGATCCACTCCTGAATTACTTTGGTACCTTCCTGCTAAATTTATTGCTAAGCATACATCAGATCTGGTACACAGCATTGCATACATGATAGAGCCTATGGCTGAAGCATAGGAAACATCTTTCATTTTCTCTCTATCTTCTGATGTGGTCGAGTATTGAGTCTGACTCAACTTCACACCTTGTAATACAGGCAAGAACCCTTTCTTTGCTTGATCCATTTTGAACTTTTTCAAAACTTTATCAAGGTATGTGCTTTGTGAAAGTCCAATTAAGCGTCTTGATGTATCTCTATAGATCTTAATCCCTAATATGTAAGCAGCTTCACCGAGGTCTTTCATTGAAAAACTTTCATTCAAGTATCCTTTTATGCTATCCAGAAATTCTATATCATTTCAAATCAACAATATGTCATCTACATATAATATCAGAAATGCTACAGAGCTCCCACTCACTTTCTTATAAATACAGGCTTCTCCAAAAGTCTGTATAAAACCATATGCTTTGATCACACTATCAAAGCGTTTATTCCAACTCCGAGAGGCTTGCACCAGTCCATAAATGGATTGCTGGAGCTTGCACACTTTGTTAGCACTTTTTGGATCGACAAAACCTTCTGGTTGCATCATATACAACTCTTCTTCTAGAAACCCATTTAGGAATGCAGTTTTGACATCCATTTGCCATATTTCATAATCATAAAATGCAGCAATTGCTAACATGATTCGGACAGACTTAATCATCTCTGTGGGTGAGAAAGTCTCATCGTAGTCAACCCCTTGAACTTATCGAAAACCTTTTGCAACAAGTCGAGCTTTGTAGACTGTAACATTACCATCAGCGTTGGTCTTCTTATTGATGATCCACTTATTCTCGATGGCTTGCCGATCATCGGGCAAGTCAACCAAAGTCCATACTTTGTTCTCATACATGGATCCTATCTCATATTTCATGGCCTCAAGCCATTTTGCGGAATCTAGGCTCATCATCGCTTCCTCATAGTTTGTAGGTTCGTCATGGTCAAGCAACATGACTTCCAGAATAGGATTACCGTACCACTCTGGTGCGGATCTTACTCTGGTTGACCTACGAGGTTCGGTAGTAACTTGATCTGAAGTTTCATGATCAATATCATTAGCTTCCTCACTAATTGGTGTAGTCGTCACAGGAACCGGTTTCTGTGATGAACTACTTTCCAATAAGGTAGCAGGTACAGTTACCTCATCAAGTTCTACTTTCCTCCCACTCACTTCTTTCGAGAGAAACTCCTTCTCTAGAAAGGATCCGAATTTAGCAACAAAGGTCTTGCCTTCAGATCTGTGATAGAAGGTGTACCCAATAGTCTCCTTTGGGTATCCTATGAAGACACATTTCTCCGATTTGGGTTCGAGCTTATCAGGTTGAAGTTTTTCCACATAAGCATCGCAGCCCCAAACTTTAAGAAACGACAACTTTGGTTTCTTGCCAAACCACAGTTCATAAGGCGTCATCTCAACGGATTTTGATGGTGCCCTATTTAACGTGAATGCGGTCGTCTCTAAAGCATAACCTCAAAACGATAGCGGTAAATCAGTAAGAGACATCATAGATCGCGCCATATCTAGTAAAGTACGATTACGATGTTCGAACACACCATTACGTTGTGGTGTTCCGGGTGGCGTGAGTTGCAAAACTATTCCGCATTGTTTCAAATGTAAACCAAACTCGTAACTCAAATATTCTTCTCCACGATCAGATCATAGAAATTTTATTTTCTTGTTACGATGATTTTCCACTTCACTCTGAAATTCTTTGAACTTTTCAAATGTTTCAGACTTATGTTTCATTAAGTAGATATACCCATATCTGCTCAAATCATCCATGAAGGTGAGAAAATAACGACACCCGCCACGAGCCTCAATGTTCATTGGACCACATACATCAGTATGTATGATTTCCAACAAATCCGTTGCTCGCTCCATAGTTCCGAAGAACTGCATTTTGGTCATCTTGCCCATGAGGCATGGTTTGCAAGTACCAAGTGATTCATAATCAAGTGATTCCAGAAGTCCATCGGTATGGAGCTTCTTCATGCGCTTTACACCAATATGACACAAATGGCAGTGCCACAAATAAGTTGCACTATCATTATCAACTCTGCATCTTTTGGCTTCAACATTATGAATATGTGTATCACTACTATCGAGATTTAATAAAAATAGACCACTCTTCAAGGGTGGATGACCATAAAAGATATTACTCATATAAATAGAACAACCATTATTCTCTGATTTAAATGAATAATCGTCTGGCATCAAACAATATCTAGATATAATTTTCATGCATAACGTTGGCACCAAATAACAATTATTCAGGTCTAAAACTAACCCCGAAGGTAGATGTAGAGGTAGCGTGCCGATTGCGATCACATCGACTTTGGAACCATTTCCCACGCGCATCGTCACCTCGTCCTTAGCCAATCTTCTCTTAATCCATAGTCCATGTTTCGAGTTGCAAATATTAGCAACAGAACCAGTATCAAATACCCAGGTGCTATTGCGAGCATTAGTAAGGTACACATCAATAACATGTATATCACATATACCTTTGTTCACCTTGCCATCCTTCTTATCCGCCAAATACTTGGGTGAGTTCCGCTTCTAGTGACCAGTCTGCTTGCAGTAGAAGCACTCAGTCTCAGGCTTAGGTCCAGACTTGGGTTTGTTCTCTTGAGCAGCAACTTGTTTGCCATTCTTCTTGAAGTCCCCCTTCTTCTTCCCTTTACCCTTTTTCTTGAAACTGGTGGTCTTGTTAACCATCAACACTTGATGCTCCTTCTTGATTTCTACTTCCGCAGCTTTTAGCATTGCGAAGAGCTCAGGAATAGTCTTGTTCATCCCTTGCATATTATAGTTCATCATGAAGCTCTTGTAGCTTTGGTGGCAGTGATTGAAGAATTCTGTCAATGACACTATCATCAGGAAGATTAACTCCCAGTTGAATCAAGTGATTATTATACCCATACATTTTGAGTATATGTTCACTGACAGAACTATTCTCTTCCATCTTGCAGCTATAGAACTTATTGGAGACTTCATATCTCTCAATCCGGGCATTTGCTTGAAATATTAACTTCAACTCCTGGAACATCTCATATGCTCCATGACGTTCAAAACATCGTTGAAGTCCCAGTTCTAAGCCATAAAGCATGGCACACTGAACTATCGAGTAGTCATCAACACGCAACTGCCAGGCATTCACAATGTCTGTAGTAGCTGGCGCAGGTGGTACACCTAGTGCTGCTTCCAGGACGTAACTCTTCTGTGCAGCAATGAGGATAATCCTCAAGTTACAGATCTAGTCCGTGTAATTGCTACCATCATCTTTCAACTTAGCTTTCTCAAGGAACGCATTAAAATTTAACGAAACAACAGCACGAGCTATCTATCTACAACAAACATAGACAAGCAAAATACTATCAGGTACTAAGTTCATGATAACTTTAAGTTCAATTAATTATATTACTTAAGAACTCCCACTTAGATAGACATCCCTCTTATCATCTAAGTGATCACGTGATCCAAATCAACTATACCATGTCCGATCATCACGTGAGATGGAGTGGTTTTCAATGGTGAGCATCACTATGTTGATCATATCTACTATATGATTCATGCTCGACCTTTCGGTCTTAGTGTTTCGAGGCCATAACTGTATATGCTAGGCTCGTCAAGTTTAACCTGAGTATTCTGCGTGTGCAACTGTTTTGCACCCGTTGTATTTGAACGTAGAGCCTATCACACCCGATCATCATGTGGTGTCTCAGCACGAAGAACTTTCGCAATGGTGCATACTCAGGGAGAACACTTATACCTTGAAATTTAGTGAGAGATCATCTTATAATGCTACCATCAATCAAAGAAAAATAAGATGCATAAAGGATAAACATCACATGCAATCAATATAAGTGATATGATATGCCATCATCATCTTGTGCTTGTGGTCTCCATCTCCGAAGCACCGTCATGATCACCATCGCCACCGGCGCAACACCTTGATCTCCATCGTAGCATCATTGTCGTTTCACCACCTATTGTTTCTACGACTATCGCTACCGCTTAGTGATAAAGTAAAACAATTACAGGGCGATTGCATTGCATACAATAAAGCGACAACCATATGGCTCATGCCAGTTGCCGATAACTTGGTTACAAAACATGATCATCTCATACAATAAAATATAGCATCAGGTCTTGACCATATCACATCACAACATGCCCTGTAAAAACAAGTTAGACGTCCTCTACTTTGTTGTTGCAAGTTTTACGTGGCTGCTACGGGCTTAGCAAGAACCGTTCTTACCTACGCATCAAAACCACAATGATAGGTCGTCAAGTTAGTGCTGTTTTAACCTTCTCAAGGACCGGGCGTAGCCACACTCGGTTCAACTAAAGTTGGAGAAACTGACACCCGCCAGCCACCTATGTGCAAAGCACGTCGGTAGAACCAGTCTCGCATAAGCGTACGCGTAATGTCGGTCCGGGCCGCTTCATCCAACAATACCGCCGAACCAAAGTATGACATGCTGGTAAGCAGTATGACTTGTATCTCCCACAACGCACTTATGTTCTACTCATGCATATAACATCTATGCATAAAACCAGGCTCTGATACCACTGTTGGGAAATGTAGTAATTTTAAAAAAATTCCTATGCACACGCAAGATCATGGTGATGCATAGCAACGAGAGGGGAGAGTGTTGTCCACGTACCCTCGCATACCGAAAGTGGAAGTGTTAACACAACGCGGTTGATGTAGTCGTACGTCTTCACGATCCGACCGATCAAGTACCGAACGTACGACACCTCCGAGTTCAGCACACGTTCAACTCGATGACGTCCCTCGAACTCTGATCCAGCCGAGCTTCGAGGGAGAGTTCCGTCAGCGCGACGGCGTGGTGACGATGATGATGTTCTACCGATGCAGGGCTTCGCCTAAGCACCGCTACAATATTATCGAGGTGGAATATGGTGGAGGGGGGCACCGCACATAGCTAAAAGATCAATGATTAATTGTTGTGTCTAGAGGTGCCCCCTGCCCCCGTATATAAAGGAGCAAGGGGGAGGGGGCGCGCCAGGAGGAGTCCTACTCCCACCGGGAGTAGGACTCCCTCCTTTCCTTGTCCAAGTAGGAGAGGGGGAAGGAAGGGGAGAGAGGAGAGGAAGGAAAGGGGGGCTGCCCACTCCTTGTCCTATTCGGACTAGAGGGGGAGGGGCGCGCGGCCTGCCCTGGCCGCCCCTCCTCTGCTCCACTTTGGGCCCATGAGGCCCATTAACCCCCCGGGGGGTTCCGGTAACCCCCCGGTACTCCGGTATACATCCGATAACCCCCGGAACTATTCCGGTGTCCGAATATAGTCGTCCAATATATCAACTTAATATCGCGACCATTTTGAGACTCCTCCTCATGTCCGTGATCACATCCGGGACTCCGAACTACCTTCGGTACATCAAAACATATAAACTCATAATATAACCGTCATCTAACTTTAAGCGTGCGGACCCTACGGGTTCGAGAACTATGTAGACATGACCGAGACACGTCTCCGGTCAATAACCAATAGCGGAACTTGGATGCTCATATTGGCTCCTACATATTCTACGAAGATCTTTATCGGTCAAACCGCATAACAACATACGTTGTTCCCTTTGTCGTGGGTATGTTACTTGCCCGAGATTCGATCGTAAGTATCTTAATACCTAGTTCAATCTCGTTACCGGCAAGTCTCTTTACTCGTTACATAATGCATCATCCCGTAACTAACTCATTAGCTACATTGCTTGCAAGGCTTATAGTGATGTCCATTACCGAGAGGGCCCAGAGATACCTCTCCGACAATCGGAGTGACAAATCCTAATCTCGAAATACGCCAACCCAACATGTACCTTCGGAGACACCTGTAGAGCTCCTTTATAATCACCTAGTTACGTTGTGACGTTTGGTAGCACACAAAGTGTTCCTCCGATAAACGGGAGTTGCATAATCTCATAGTTTTAGGAACATGTATGAGTCAGTAAAAAGCAATAGCAACATACTAAACGATCAAGTGCTAAGCTAACGGAATGGGTCAAGTCAATCACATCATTCTCCTAATGATGTGATCCCGTTAATCAAATGACAACACATGTATATGGTTAGGAAACACAACCATCTTTGATCAACGAGCTAGTCAAGTAGAGGCATACTAGTGACACTATGTTTGTCTATGTATTCACACATGTATTATGTTTCCGGTTAATACAATTCTAGCATGAATAATAAACATTTATCATGATATGAGGAAATAAATAATAACTTTATTATTGCCTCTAGGGCATATTTCCTTCACACAATGCATTCCCTTAGGCCCAAATATGGTGAAGTGTCATGTAGTCGACGTTCACATGACACCACTTAGAGAATGACAACATACATATCATCAAAATATCGAACACACATCAAGTTCACATGATTACTTGCAACATGATTTCTCCCATGACCTCAAGAATGGAAGTAACTACTCACAAATGATAAACATGCTCAAGATCAGAGGAGTATTGAATAGCAGATTGGATCTGAACATATAATCTTCCACCAAATAAACCATATAGTAATCAACTACAAGATGTAATCAACACTACTAGTCACCCATGGGCACCAATCTATAGTTTTAATACAAAGATTGAACGCAAGAGATGAACTAGGGTTTGAGAGGAGTTGGTGCTGTGAAGATGTTGATGAAGATTGCCCTCCCCAAGATGGGAGAGTTGTTGTTGATGATGATGACGATGATTTTCCCCTCTGGGAGGGAAGTTCCCCCGATGGAATCGCTCCGCTGGAGGGCAAAAGTGCTCCTGCCCAAGTTTCGCCTCGAGGCGGCGGCTCTTCGTCCCGAATGTCCTTCCCTTATTTTTTCTAGGTCAAAATGACTTATATACCATAAGATGGGCACCGGAGGTGGTCCGAGGAGGGCAACACCCAGCAGGGCGCGCCTGGGTCTCCTGGCGCGCCCAGGTGCGTTGTGCCCACCTGGTGACCCTCCTCTGGTACTTATTTGCTCCAATATTCCTTAAATATTCCATAAAAAATCCCCGGGGAGTTTTACCTCATTTGGAGTTGTGCAGAATAGGTAGCTTGACGTATATTTTTCAGGTCCAGATTTCCAACTGCTAGAATTCTCCCCCTTGGTGCATACCTTGCATATTATGAGAGAAAAGGCATTAGAATTACTCCAAAAAGCATTATTATACATTAAAACAACATAAATAATAGTAGGAAAACATGATGCAAAATGGACGTATCAACTCCCGCAAGCTTAGACCTTGCTTGCCCTCAAGCGAAAACCAAAATCAAAAAACATGTCCACATGCTTAGAGAGAGAGGTGTCGATAAAAACAAAAATACGGACATAGCATCATCATGTGACTTATTATAACAGCAACAAACTTCAATATAAAACTTTTATTATAGAACTTTTATCATAGACTTCTCATGAACAAGTGACAATTCATCACAACAATGAAGTATAAAGCATAAACTCTATTGGAAACGAACACACTATATTCTCAGTCAACTTTGCAACTAGGATTCGTCATCATTTCAGGAAGGGTCACGTATCGGAGCCTTTAGGCAAGTCCACATACTCAACCATCATTCAGTCTTCTATGATTGCTAACACTCACTGTGTACACATGTGCAAAACGTTTCAACCGAACACAAAGAAAGATACGGGCTTATAGTTTCGCCTCCCAACACACTCACCTCAAGGGTGATGTCAACAATAATAACTTATGCCACCCATATTCAACTGGACATATGTGCCTAGATCTTTCCTGACCACATGATTCTTGCCGAATGAGAAAAATAAAAGGAATCGAGAGAAAAACTTTGACTCTTGTATAAAAGTAAATACATGAAAGTAGAAGATAGGCCCTTCGCAGAGGGAAGCAGAGGTTGCCATGTGCTTTTTTTTGTATGCTCAACCCCTTAGTGCAAGAGAACGTCACATTATATTGCCCCTTGTGATGGCAACCTTTATTATGCAGACTGTCGCTTTTATTCGTCACCATCACAAGTTCGTAAATTTTCCCTTACACTAACTGATCTCACACTTTTATAAGCAATTTTTATTGCACTTTTGCACCGATGACAACTTACTTGAAGGATCTTACTCAATCCATAGGTAGGTATGGTGGACTCTCAAACAAGATAGGGTTTAAGGGTTTTGTATGCACAAGTAGTATCTCTATTTAGTGCGGAATTTTCGGCTAGCAAAGATAGGGGCAAGCACCACATGTTGCAGGATCTATGACAATATGACTTCTATGTGAATATGAACAAACATAAATCATTAAGTTGTCTTCCTTGTCCAACATCAACAATTTTGGCATATAATATTTTGATGGGTGCTCACAATCACAAAAGATTTCCATGATAGTATATTTATATGTGAATCTTCTCTTCCCTTATTAATTCTTTCATGTGTTGCATCATTGACCAATGCTATGTTTGTCAATCTACAATAAAATTTTCTACTTATAATTTTCCTTGCGTAATGTCATCACTTACCATAAGATTAGCATATGATCCTTTTCTTTTATTTCCTTTCCTTTTTATTGCAGCAAGAAAGTAAAGAAGGAAAAACTCAAACTAAACTTTATTATATCTCGCACACGATTACAAGGATTGATCACTAAGAAAACTCACAAAAAGAAAGGATCGAACTAAACTTTTATTCATCTAATAGCGAAAGATAACCATTGATCGAACTAAGAAAATAAAGGCAAAAGATAGTGGAGATTGATACGATACCGGGGCACCTCCCCCAAGCTTGGCAAAATCCAAGGGGAGTGCCCATACCCGATACTCGGTTTTCTTTTGGTGGTGATGAAGAAGATGGTGGTGATGAAGTAGATGGTTTCTTGTCCTCGTTTTTCCATGGCAGAGGCTCACCATCATAGGAGGAGGAGTGAGTCTCCCGGATGCTGCAACTAGCAGCCAAACTCATACCTTTAAACCGGGCCTCATATTCAAAGACCTGGCTTTGAAGATCGTGGATCTGGCTATGGAGGAAGTTGATTTGCTCGTTGAGGAAGAAGATGATATCCTTTATGGGCTTGCCATCCACCTTGAGATCGCGGGTATAGTCCGCAATCATGAGGTGATTGGCATTGAGCCCATGTTCCACCATCCCGTTGCACTTGAAGATGTCCTGCTCCATGGCTCCAAGCCTGGCATCCACGGATCCAGTCCCCCTGGGTCCTTGCACAACGCAGATGTGCAGCACCCCATCGCGCATCTGGATGGCTTGAGGGTACTGCATCACCTCCCGTAGATATGGGTTGATGACGTTGTCGAAGAACTTGTCCTTGGAGGAGCTTGAAGAAGCCATGGTGGCTTGGATCTGACAGAAAACAGCAAGAAAAGAAAATAGGAGATTTCTCCGTGATACAGAGGTTAACAGGTTCGGGAGGTATATATAGATTTTTTATCTTGGGGAACAAGCAAAACGGAAGAAACACGGATACCGGAAAGCACCTGAGGTGGGCACAACCCACCTCGGCGCGCCAAGCAAGCCTGGTGCACCCTGGTGTATCGTGCCCACCAGGGTCACTTTCCTGGAAGTTTCTTAATTTCCCAATTTTCTAAATATTCCAAAACTGACAAAAAATATTTTTGCGGATTTTTCGGAGTCCGTTTACTTACCGTATCATGTACCTCCTTATTTTCACGATTTTGGAGTGTTCAAGGACTCTTTATGTGTTCTTTCGGTGTCAAAGTTTGGATAACATTACTTTCAACATTAATGGACGTACATGAGATATAGTGTTTTATTCGTTGCCCATTGACAAACTTTGGGTTAGTCCCTTTGGCATTATTTATTTTGATAGCTCCGAATCGATAGACCTCCTCGATGACATAGGGTCCTTCCCATTTGGAGAGTAGTTTTCCTGCAAAAAATCTGAAACGAGAGTTGTACAAAAGAACATATTCTCCAACTTTGAACTCACGCTTTTGGATTCTTTTATCATGCCATCTTTTAACCTTTTCTTTGAATAACTTAGCATTTTCATAAGCCTGGATTCTCCATTCATCTAATGAGCTAATATCAAATAACCACTTTTCCCCAGCAAGTTTGAAATCATAATTGAGTTCTTTTATTGCCCAAAATGCTTTGTGTTCTAACTCAAGAGGTAAATGACAAGCTTTTCCATAAACCATTTTATATGAAGACATACCCATATGATTTTTATAAGCTGTTCTATAACCCAAAGTGCATCATCTAATTTCTTAGACCAATTCTTCTGGGACCTATTAACAGTCTTTTGTAAGATTAGTTTTATTTCTCTATTGCTAAGTTCAACTTGACCACTAGACTAAGGATGATAAGGTGACGCAATTCTATGGTTAACATCATACTTAGCAAGCATCTTACGGAAAGCACCATGAATAAAGTGTGAACCACCGTTAGTCATTAAATATCTAGGCACTCCAAACCTTGGGAAAATAACTTCCTTAAGCATTTTAATAGAGGTGTTGTGATCAGCACTACTGGTTGGAATAGCTTCTGCCCCCTTAGTAACATAATCAACAACAACCAAAATATGTGTATACCCATTAGAGGAAGGAAAAGGTCCCATAAAGTCAAATCCCCAAACATCAAATGGTTCAACAACAAGTGAATAATTCATAGGCATTTCTTGATGCTTACAAATATTACCTATTCTTTGGCATTCATCACATGATGAGACAAACTTACGGGCATCCTTGAAGAGAGTAGGACAATAAAAACCAGATTGCAATACCTTATGAGCGGTTCTGTCTCCCGCGTGATGTCCTCCATAAGCTTCAGAGTGACATTTTCGTAGGATTTTTTCCTGTTCATGCTCAGGTGCACAACGTCTAATAATACCATCTACTCCTTCTTTATAAAGACGTGGGTCATCCCAAAAGTAATGTCTTAAATCATAGAAGATTTTTTTCTTTTGTTGGTATGTGAAGCTAGGTGGTATGTGTTTAGCAACAATATAATTAGCATAGTTAGCATACCAAGGTGTACTATGAGAAACATTTATTGCAGCAAGTTGTTCATCAGGGAAGCTATCATTAATTGGTTGTGGGTCATCAAGAATATTTTCAAGTCTAGAAAAGTTATCAGCTACGGGGTTCTCTGCTCCTTTCCTATCAGTGATAGGCAAATCAAATTCTTGTAGCAGAAGAACCCAACTAACGAGTCTAGGTTTAGCATCTTTCTTTTCCATAAGATATTTTATAGTAGCATGATCAGTGTGAACAATTACTTTAGAATCAACAATGTAAGATCTAAATTTATCACAAGCAAACACCACTGCTAAGAATTCCTTTTCAGTAGTAGCATACTTTCGTTGAGCAATGTCTAGAATTTTACTAGCATAATGAATAACATTTAATTTCTTATCAACTATTTGTCCTAGAGTAGCACCAACAGCATAAGCACTAGCATCACACATAATCACAAAAGGCAAGTTCCAATCAGGTGGTTGAACAACATGTGCAGTAATTAAGGCTTTCTTTAGTGTTTCAAAGGCTTCCATGCAATCATCATCAAACACACAGGGAATATCCTTTTGCAAAAGACTAGTAAGAGGCCTAGATATTTTAGAAAAGTCTTTGATAAACCTCCTATAGAAACATGCATGACCAAGGAAACTACGAATAACTTTGATATCTTTAGGACATGGCATTTTCTCAATTGCATCAACCTTGGCTTTGTCCACCTCAATGCCTCTTTCAGAAATTTTATGGCCCATGACAATACCTTCATTAACCATAAAGTGGCACTTCTCCCAATTCAAGACAAGATTTGTTTGTTCACATCTCTGCAAAACTCGATCAAGATTGCTTAAACAATCATCAAAAGACTTCCAATAGACAGAAAAGTCATCCATGAAAACCTCAACAATCTTTTCACAAAAATCAGAGAAGATAGCAGTCATACATCTTTGAAAGGTAGCAGGTGCATTACATAAACCGAAAGGTGTATGTCTATAAGCAAATGTTCCAAAAGGACAAGTCAAAGTGGTCTTTCTTGATTAGATTGGAAAACAGGTATTTGTGAAAAGCCAGAGTATCCATCAAGGAAGCAAAAATATGTGTGCTTAGGTAATCTTTCTAACATTTGATCAATAAAAGGCAGAGGGTAATGATCTTTTCTAGTAGCTTTATTTAATTTTCTATAATCAATTACCATTCTATTGCCCGTGACAATTCTTTGTGGAATAAGCTCATTCTTATCATTAGGAATAACAGTAATACCTCCCTTCTTAGGGACACAATGAACAGGACTTACCCATCTACTATCAGCTATGGGATAGATTATACCTGCTTCCAGAAGTTCCAGTATTTCCATTCTTACCACTTCTTTCATTTTTGGATTTAACTGATGTTGGTGATCAACAATGGGTTTAGCATCGGGTTCCATATTAATCTTGTGCTGACATAGAGTGGGACTAATGCCCTTAAGATCATCAAGAGTATATCCAATAGCAGCCCGGTGCTTCCTTAGAACTTTCAATAATCTTTCTTCTTCATGTTCTGAAAGGTTAGCACTGATAATAACAGGATATATCTTCTTTTCATCAAGATAAGCATATTTCAAAGTGTCTGGTAATTGTTTTAGTTCAAACACAGGATCGCATTTAGGTGGAGGAGGACCTCCTAGAGTTTCAATAGGCAAATTGTGTTTAAGCAGAGGTTGTTGTTTGAAAAAGATTCTATCTATTTCATTTCTTTCACGCATATGCAAATCATTTTCATGGTCTAGCAAATATTGTTCCAAAGGATCAGTAGGAGGCACAACAATAGAATCAAGATCAATAATTTCATCCTTACTAGTAAAACCTTTCTTATGAGGTTGTTTACTAAACTTGGAAAACTTAAACTCATGAGATTCATTACCAAAGCTAACACTGACAGTTTGTTTCTTACGATCTATTTTAGCATTACGGTGTTCAAGAAAGGTTTACCAAATATAATGGGAATGGGACAAAAGTTATCTTGTGGGGTGCTAAGAATAAGGAAATCAGTAGGGTATTTTATTTTCCCACACAAGATTTCAACATCTCTAAGAATCCCAATTGGTGAGATAGTATCTCTATTAGCAAGTTTAATAGTAACATCTATGTCTTCTATCTTAGCAGGTGCTATTTCATCTTTAATTTCTTGGTATAAGGAGAAAGTAATAGCACTCACACTAGCACCTAGGTTACATAACCCATGATAACAGTGATCTCCTATCTTATTTGAGTTAACAGGCATGCCAACAACTGGTCTATGTTTATCATTTCCTTCAGGTTTAGCAATTCTAGAAGCTTCATCACAGAAGTAAATGATATGCCCATCAATATTATCAACTAAGAGATCCTTAACCATAGCAACACTAGGTTCAACTTTGATTTGGTCAGATGGTTTGGGTGTTCTAACATGACTTTTGTTAACCCGAGTTGAAGCTTTAGCATGTTCATTCATCCTAACAGGAAAAGGTGGTTTTCAATATAAGCAGTGGGAACAACTGGACCAACATTGTAAATGATAGTTTCTTCTTTAGCTTTCACTGGTTCTTTAATTTCTTCTTTAATTGGTGGGTGATATTTAAACCACTTCTCCTTAGGGAGATCAACATGAGTAGCAAAATATTCACAGAAGGAAGCTACTATCTCATAGTCAAGTCCATATTTAGTGCTAAACTTTTGAAAAGCATCGGTATTCATAAAAGATTTAACACAATCAAACTTAGGTTCAATACCTGACTCTTTACCTTCATCGAGTTCCCAATCTTCAGGGTTGCATTTAATTCTTTCTAAAAGATCCCACCGGAATTCAATAGTCTTCTTCATAAAAGAACCAGTACAAGAAGTATCGAGCATGGATTGATCATTACGAGAAAGCCGAGCATGAAAATTCTGAATAATAATTTCTCTCAAGAGCTCATGATTGGGGCATGAATATAACATTGACTTAATCCTCCCCCAGGCTAGAGCAATACTTTCTCCTTCACGAGGCCAAAAATTATATATATAATTCCGATCATGATGAACTAGATGCATAGGATAAAATTTCTGATGAAATCCCAATTTCAAACGGTTCCAATTCCAAGATACAATATCATCGCATAGCCTATACCATGTCAATGCTTTTCCGTTCAAAGATAAAGGGAAAACCTTCTTCTTAGATTCATCTCCGGGCAAACCTGCAAGCTTAAGTAATCCAAAATTTTCATCCACATATATCAAGTGCATATCAGGATGTTCGGCTCCATCTCCTGCATAAGGATTAGCTAGCAGTTGTTCTAACATACCCGAAGGAATTTCATATTCAATATTTTCAGTAGGTGCAGTAGGTTGAGGAGTAACTAATTTTGGTTCCGGTCGAGGTGAAGATACCCCGAACAAACTCCTCAAAGGATTGTTTTCCATAGTATCAAGTGACAATAAATTTCAGCACGTAGTAATAATGTTTCCTTAGCAATTTCCACTTACCAAGAGCGCTTCACTCCCCGGCAACGGCGCCAGAAAATTGCCTTGATGATCCACAAGTGTATGGGGTCAATTGTAGCCCTTTTCGATAAGTAAGAGTGTCGAACCCAACGAGGAGCAGAAGGAAATGACAAGTGGTTTTCAGCAAGGTAATGTATGCAAGTGCTAAAATTGTAAGTAGCGGAGTAGTTTGGTAGCAAGGTAATTTGTAACGAGCAAGTAACAATAATAGTAACAAATGTGCAGCAAGATAGCCCAATCCTTTTGAGGCAAAGGACAGGCCAAAACGGTTTCTTATGATAAGCAAAGTGTTCTTGAGGGTACACGGGAATTCATCTAGTCACTTTCATCATGTTGGCTTAATTCGTGTTCGGTACTTTGATAATTTGATATGTGGGTGGACCGGTGCTTAGGTGTTGTTCTTACTTGAACAAACCTCCTACTTATGATTAACCCTCTCGCAAGCATCCGCAACTACGAGAAAAGTATTAAGAATAAATTCTAACCATAGCATTAAACTTTTGGATCCAATCGGTCCCTTGCGGAATAGCGCATAAACTGGGGTTTAAGCTTCTGTCACTCTTGTGACCCACCATCTAATAACTACTCCACAATGCATTCCCTTAGGCCCAAATATGGTGAAGTGTCATGTAGTCTACGTTCACATGACACCACTAAGAGAATGACAACATACATATCATCAAAATATCGAACACATATCAAGTTCACATGATTACTTGCAACATGATTTCTCCCGTGACCTCAAGAACGAAAGTAACTACTCACAAATTATAAACATGCTCAAGATCATAGGAGTATTGAATAGAATAATGGATCTGAACATATAATCTTCCACCAAATAAACCATATAGTAATCAACTACAAGATGTAATCAACACTACTAGTCACCCACGGGCACCAATCTATAGTTTTGATAAAAAGATTGAACGCAAGAGATGAAGTAGGGTTTGAGAGGATTTGGTGTTGTGAAGATGTTGATGAAGATTTCCCTCCCCAAGATGAGAGAGTTGTTGGTGATGATGATGACAATGATTTCCCCCTCCGGGAGGGAAGGTGCCCTGGCGGAATCGCTCCACCGGAGGGCAAAAGTGCTCCTACCCAAGTTTCGCCTCGAGGCGGCGGCTTCGTCCCGAATGTCCTCCCCTTATTTTTTTCTAGGTAAAAATGACTTATATACCAGAAGATGAGTACCGGAGGTGGGCCGAGGAGGGCAGGACCCACCAGGGCGCGCCAGGGCCTCCTGGCACACCCAGGTGGGATGTGCCCACCTGGTGGCCCTCCTCTGGTACTTATTTGCTCCAATATTCCTTAAATATTCCATAAAAAATCCCCGGGGAGTTTTACCTCATTTGGAGTTGTGCAGAATAGGTAGCTTGACGTAGCTTTTTCTGGTCCAGATTTCCAGCTGCCAGAATTCTCCCCTTGGTGTATACCTTGCGTATTATGAGAGAAAAGGCATTAGAATTACTGCAAAAAGCATTATTATACAATAAAACAACATAAATAACAGTAGGAAAACATGATGCAAAATGGACGTATCAGTAATATTCATTGTTGCATGAGATGGTCATGTTTTGTAAAAGTTATCGGCAACTGACAGGAGCCTTATGGTTGTCTTATTGTATGAAATGCAAACACCATGTAATTGCTTTACTTTATCACTAAGCGGTAGCAATAGTTGTAGAAGCAATAGTTGGCGAGACGACCACAACGCTATGATGGAGATCAAGGTGTCAAGCTGGTGACGATGGAGATAATGACGTTGCTTTGGAGATGGAGATCAAAAGCACAAGATGATGATGGCCATATCATGTCACATATTTTGGTTGCATGTGATGTTTATCTTTATGCATCTTATTTTGCTTAGTACGGCGGTAGCATTATAAGATGATCCCTTACTAAAATTTCAAGGTATAAGTGTTCTCCCCGAGTACGCACCGTTGCGAAAGTTCTTCGCGCTGAGACACCACGTGATGATCGGGTGTGATAGGCTCTACGTTCAAATACAACGGGTGCAAGCCAGTTTTGCACATGTGGAATGCTCGGGTTAAACTTGACGAGCCTAGCATATACAGATATGGCCTCGGAACACTGGAGACTGAAAGGTCGAACGTGAATCATATAGTAGATATGATCAACATAGAGATGTTCGCCATTGATGACTACTCCATCTCACGTGATGGTTAGACATGGTTTAGTTGATTTGGGTCATGTATCATTTAGATGACTTGAGGGATGTCTATCTAAGTGGGAGTTCTTAAGTAATATGATTATTTGAACTTAATTTTCATGAACTTAGTCCTGATAGTTTTTTGCATATCTATGTTGTAGATCAATGGCCCGTGCTACCGTTCCCTTGAATTTTAATGCATTCCTAGAGAAAGCTAAGTTGAAAGATGATGGTAGCAACTACACGGACTGTGTCCGTAACTTGAGGATTATCCTCATTGCAGCATAGAAGAATTATGTCCTTGATGCATCGTTAGGTGTACCACCTGCCCCAACAACTGCAGACATTGTGAATGCCTGGCAGTCACGTGTTGATGACTACTCGTTAGTTTAGTGTGCCATGCTTTACGGCTTAGAATCGGGACTTCAAAGACATTTTGAACGTCATGGACCATATGAGATGTTCCAAGAGTTGAAGTTGATATTTAAAGCAAATGCCCGAGTTGAGAGATACGAAGTCTCCAACAATTTCTATAGCTGCAAGATGGAGGAGAACAGTTCTGTTAGTGAGCACATACTCAGAATATCTGGGGTACCATAATCACTTGACTTAGCTAGGAGTCAATCTTCCAGATGATTGTGTCATTGACAGAGTTCTTCAATCACTGCCACCAGGCTACAAAGGCTTCGTGATGAACTACAAGATGCAAGGGATGGAAAAGACTATTCCTGAGCTCTTTGCAATGCTAAAGGCTGTGGAGGTAGAAGTCAAGAAGGAGCATCAAGTGTTGATGGTTAACAAAACCACTAGTTTCAAGAAGAAGGGCAAGGGTAAAAAAGGGAACTTCAAGAAGAATGACAAGCAAGTTGTCACTCCTGGGAAGAAACCCAAAGATGGACCCAAGCTTGAAACTGAGTGCTTCTACGGCAAAGGGACTGGTCACTGAAAGCGGAATTTCCCCAAGTATCTGGAGGATAAGAAGGATGGCAAAGTGAACAAATGTATATTTGATATACATGTTATTAATGTGTACCTTACTAATTCTCGTAGTAGTGCCTGGGTATTTGATATCGGTTCGGTTGCTCATATTTGTAACTCAAAGAAGGGACTACAAATTAAACGAAGATTGGCAAAGGACAAGGTGACGATGCGCGTTAAGGAATGGTTCCAAGATCGATGTGACCACCCTAGGCACGCTACCTCTACATCTACCTTCGGGATTAGTTTTGACCTGAATAATTGTTATTTGGTGCCAGCGTTGATCATGAACATTATATCTGGATCTTGTTTAGTGCGAGACGATTATTCATTTAAATCAAAGAATAATGGTTTTTCTATTTATATGAGTAATATCTTTTATGGTCATGCACCCTTGAAGAGTGGTCTATTTCTGTTGAATCTTGATCATGGTGATACACATATTCATAATATTGATGCCGAAAGATGCAAAGTTGATAATGATAGTGCAACTTATTTGTGGCACTGTCGATTGGGTCATATCGGTGTAAAGCGCATGAAGAAACTCCATAAAGATGGACTTTTAGAATCACTTGATTATGAATCATTTGATACTTTCGAACCGTGTCTTATGGGCAAGATAACTAAAACTCCGTTCTCCGGAACAATGGAACGAGCTAATGACTTATCGGAAACAATACATACCGATGTATGTGGTCTGATGAGTGTTGAAGCTCGTGGTGGGTATCGTTATTTTCTGACCTTCGCGGATATGGGCATATCTACTTAATGAAACACAAGTCTGAAACATTTGAAAAGTTCAAAGAATTTCAAAGTGAATTGGAGAATCATCGTAACAAGAAAATAAAGTTTCTATGATCTGATCATGGAGGTGAATATTTGAGTTACGAGTTTGGCCTTAATTTAAAACAATGTGGAATAGTTTCACAGCTCACGCCACCTGGAACACCACAGCGTAATGGTGTGTCCGAACGTCGTAACCGCACTTTATTAGATATGGTGCGATCTATGATGTCTCTTACCAATTTACCATTATTGTTTTGGGGTTATGCATTAGAGACAACTGCATTCACATTAAACAGGGCACCGTCAAAATCCGTTGGGACGACACCGTATGAACTGTGGTTTGGCAACAAACCTAAGTTGTCGTTTCTTAAAGTTTGGGGATGCGATGCTTATGTCAAAAGGCTTTAGCCCCATAAGCTTGAACCCAAACCGGAGAAGTTTGTCTTCATAGGATACCCTAAGGAAACAATTGGGTACACCTTCTACCACAGATCCGAAGGCAAGATCTTTGTTGTTAAGAACGGAACCTTTCTAGAGAAGGAGTTTCTCTCGAAAGAAGTGAGTGGGAGGAAATTAGAACTTGATGAGGTAGTTGTAACTTCTCTCAATTAGGAAAGTAGCTCATCCGAGAAATCTGTTCCCGTGATGCATACACCAACTGGAGCGGAAGCTAATGATAAAGATCATGAAACTTCAGATCAAGTTGCTACAGAACCTCGTAGGTCAAACAGAGCATGATCCACACCAAAGTGGTACGGTAATCCTGTTCTAGAGGTCATGTTACTTGACCACGACGAACCTACGAACTATGAAGAAGCTATGATGAGCCTAGATTTCGATAAATGGCTTGAGGCCATGAAATCTGAGATAGGATCCATGTATGAAAACAAAGTGTGGACTTTGGTGGATCTGCCCGATGATCGGCGACCCATAGAGAATAAATGGATCTTCAAGAAGAAGACTGACACTGATGGTAATGTTACCGTCTATAAAGCTCAACTTGTTGCAAAAGGCTTTCGGCAAGTTCAAGGAGTTAACTATGATGAGACTTTCTCACCCATAGCGATGCTTAAGTCTGTCTGAATCATGTTAGCAATTGCCACATTTTATGATTATGAAATCTGGCAAATGGATGTCAAAACTGCATTCCTTAATGGGTTTCTTAAAGAAGAGTTATATATGATGCAACCAGAAGGTTTTGTTGATCCTAAAGGTGCTAACAAAGTGTGCAAGCTCCAGAGATCCATTTATGGACTGGTGCAAGCATCTTGGAGTTGGAATATACGCTTTGATGAGGTGATCAAAGCATATGGTTTTATATAGACTTTTGGAGGAGCCTGTATTTACAAGAAAGTGAGTGGGAGCTCTATAGCATTTCTAATACTATATGTCGATGACATATTGTTGATTGTAAATGATGTAGAATTTCTGGATAGCATAAAAGGATACTTGAATAAGAGTTTTTCGATGAAAGACCTCGGTGAAGCTGTTTATATATTGGGCATCAAGATCTATAGAGATAGATCAAGACGCTTGATAGGACTTTCACAAAGCACATACCTTGATAAAAGTTTTGAAGAAGTTCAAAATGGATCAGTCAAAGAAAGGGTTCTTGCTTGTATTACAAGGTGTGAAGTTGAGTCAGACTCAATGCCCGACCTCTGCAGAAGATAGAGAGAAAATGGAAGTCGTTCCTATGCCTCAGCCATAGGTTCTATCATGTATGCTATGATGTGTACCAGACCTGATGTGTGCCTTGCTATAAGTTTAGCAGGGAGGTACCAACGTAATCTAGGAGTGGATCACTGGACAGTGGTCAAGAACATCCTGACATACCGGAAAAGGACCAGGGATATGTTTCTCGTTTATGGAGCCGACAAAGAGCTTGTCGGAAGTAGTTACGTCTACGCTAGCTTTGACACTAATCCGGATGACTCTAAGTCACAATCCGGATACGTATTTTTATTGAATGGTGGAGCTGTCAGTTGGTGCAGTTCCAAGCACAGCGTCGTGGCGGGATCTACGTGTGAAGCGGAGTACATAGCTGCTTCGAAAGCAGCAAATGAAAGAGCCTGGATGAAGGAGTTCATATCCGATCTAGGTGTAATACCTAGTGCATCGGGTCCAATGGAAATCTTCGTGACAATACTAGAGCAATTGCCTTGGCGAAGGAATCCATATTTCACAAAAAGACCAAACACATCAAGAGACGCTTCAACTCCATCCGAGATTTGGTCAAGGAGGGAGACATAGAGATTTGCAAAATACATACAGATCGGAATGTGGCAGACCCGTTGACTAAGCCTCTTCCACGAGCAAAATATGATCAGCACCAATACTCCATGGGTGTTAGATTCATTACAATGTTTTAAATCTAGATTATCGACTCTAGTGCAAGTTGGAGACTGAAGGAAATATGCCCTAGACGCAATAATAAAGTTGTTATTTTATATTTCCTTATTCATGATAAATGTTTATCATTCATGCTAGAATTATATTAACCAGAAACTTGATACATGTGTGAATACATAGACAAAAACACCGTGTCCCTAGTATGCCTCTACTAGAATAGCTTGTTGATCAAAGATGGTTAAGTTTCCTAGCCATGGACATGTGTTGTCATTTGATGAACGGGATCACATCATTAGTGGAATGATGTGATGGACAAGACCCATCCATTAGCTTAGCATAATGAATGTTCAGTTTTATTGCTACTGCTTTCTTCATGTCATATATATATATTCCTCCGAATATGAGATTATGCAACTCCCGAACACCGGAGGAATGCCTTGTGTGCTATCAAACGTCACAACGTAACTGGGTGATTATAAAGATGCTCTACAAGTATCTCCCAAGGTTTTTGTTGGGTTGGCATAGATTGAGATTAGGATTTGTCACTCCGAGTATCGGAGAGGTATCTCTGGGCCCTCTCGGTAATGCACATCATATGAAGCCTTGCAAGCAATGTGACTAATGAGTTAGTTGCAGGACGATGCATTACGGAACGAGTAAAGAGACTTGCCGGTAACGAGATTGAACAAGGTATGAAGATACCGACGATAAAATCTCGGGCAAGTAACATACCGATGACAAAGGAAATAACGTATGTTGATATTGCGGTTCGACTGATAAAGATCTTCGTAGAATATGTGGGAACCAATATGAGCATCCATGTTCCACTATTGGTTATTGACCGGAGAGATGTCTCGGTCATGTCTACATGGTTCTTGAACCCGTAGGGTCCGCACGCTTAACGTTCGATGACAATATGTATTATATGAGTTATGTGTTTTGGTGACCAAAGGTTGTCCGGAGTCCAGGATGAGATCACGGACATGATGAGGAGTCTCGAAATGGTCGAGAGTTAAAGATTGATATATTGGAAGGTGGTATTCGGACACCGGAATGGTTACAGAGTGTTTCAAGTATTTTTCGGAGTACCGAGGGGTTACCGGAACCTCCCGGGGGAAGTAATGGGCCACATGGGCCATAAGGGAGAGGCAAGGCAGCCCGCAATGGGGTGGCACGCGCCCCACCCATGGGGAGTCCGAATTGGACAAGGGGAGGGGGCGCGGCCCCCCTTTCCTTCTCCCTCTCCCTCTCCTTCCCCCTTCCCCCCTCCGGAAATAGGAAGTGTGTGTGTGGGGGGGGGGGGCGAATCCTAGTGGGAGTCCTAGTAGGATTCCCTCCCCCCCCACTTGGGGTGCGCCTAGGCCGGCCTCCTCTCCCTCCCTCCTTTATATATGGGGGGCACCCCTAGGAGACACAACAATTGCTCTTAGCCATGTGCAGCGCCCCCCTCCACGGTTTATGCATCCAGTCATATTCTCGCGGTGCTTAGGCGAAGCCCTGAGCGGATCACATCAACATCACTGTCACCACGCCGTCGTGCTGACGAAACTCATCTACTCCTTTGATCCTCTGCTGGATCAAGAGCTCGAGGGACGTCATCGCGTTGAACGTGTGCAGGACTCGGAGGTGATGTACATTCGGTACCCTATCAGTCGGAACGAGAAGACGTTTGACTACATCAACCGGGTTGAGCAAACGCTTCCGCTTTCGGTCTACGAGGGTACGTGGACACACTCTCCCCCTCTCGTTGCTTTACATCTCCTAAATAGATCTTGCATGAGCGTAGGAAATTTTTTAAAATTGCATGCTACGTTTCCCAACACTTTTTGGTGCCCTATTAGTGGGCCGCGGTTGGAGATGCTCTAAAACGACCATTACATTTTTCTTTTACTTCTTTTAGAAGTGCACAAAAGCATGTTGACTGCTTTTATTTTTTCTTTTTTTAAGAGGGTTCAATGTGTAAGTAGACCCAACTCCACTTACCTAAGGTGTTTTGGCCGATGAAATGGTCAAACAACTTTGACCAAAAACAATTATGACTAAAGAGCAAAAACATGCATAACATTTCAACGCAAAAATGCTCACCATCGAAAACTAATGACAAAACAATTGGGCTGGGCACCAACAAGGAGCGGGAATGTAAAGATCCCCTTTTTTCCTCTATTTTTTTGGGTTCTTCGGTTTCTTCTTATTTTTTGTTTATTTTACCTTTTCATTTTTTAATTATAAATATAAACACATGAATATTTAATTCAACTACACGGTACATTTTTTTATCACACGATAAAGATTTATTAAATACAAGATGAACATTTTTTTAAATGCACGATGAACATTTTTCAACACATTATGAACATTTTCCAAATACACAAGACAATTTTCCGATACAGGAGAAACTTTTTTTGCAAAACATATAAATGTGTTTTCTGAAATGTTTGTTTGGAAAAATTTAAGAAAAATAATAAGAAGAAAATCAAATCTTATTGACACCACGATATGGGTGGCCCATGTAGGAGAAGTGTGGGTGTTGCATTTGATGCCTATGTGTCAAATGGGGAAACCCTACTCACCACTCTGTGCGACGGAGCAGTGGTAGAGCGAGGAAACAAAGAACAGAGGAGATAAATCAGTAAGAGTGCCAAATTATACTAATACATCTATTTTTTCTAATATCTGAGTGGTTAAGTTCAAAAATAAGCCATGGCTCCACCCAGCATGCCTCCACGACAACGACGAAATGTCGGAGAATCGAACATCGCACACCTTGGGCCAGGTTTATTTTGGTTGTTTGTAGTGTTTCCTCTTCTAGAGTTTTATGTTGTTCGCTAGCATTTTCTAATTCCTTTTTCCCTATGGTTTTCTTTTAATTTATTTCCCCTCTTCTTCTTGATTATATACTTTGGTTTTTCTTTGAGTTTTTTATTATTAGTTTCTTCCGTGTTTTTCTTATGATTTTTTTTGTTTTTTCTTATTACTCCTATGTTATTTACTTATTTATTCAATTGAAGAATTATTTTTCTTTTTTTTCTTTTTTTTGTTTATTTTGTTTGCAAAATGTTCACAATTTTAACAAAAGTATCCATATTTTAGAAAAATCATGCATTTGTAAGAATGTTCAAAATTCTATTAAAATTGTTCAAACATTTATTTCAGTTTCACCAATTTTAAAAACATGTTCGTGCTTCGTTTTTTTTTTGTGCTTTCCAAGACAGGTTCACACATTTTAAAAGAGTGTCTTACAAAATGTTTACATTTTTTTAAATGTCATTACCTTTTATGAAAAGCAAAAGACCATCTTACAAACAAGAGCAGAAACCCAAAACCCCCCAAAAAATTGGAAACCAGCGTACGGTATTGGGCACAGCCCGCTAGAGCCGGCCGATGATGAAATTCGTGTGCCTTTCCTGCTAGTGTCAAATAGGGATCTCGTCAAACAGGGGGATTTTCCCAAAAAAAGGTCGAACGGGAGAGACACGTGAGCCTTTAGATTGGTCATGGCCTGAGAATACCAAAAGAGTTCTTGATGTTGGTTGTTCAACTTGAGCCGATTACTGATTGAGCCCAAAACTTGAATCAATCCAATCGAAAATTGAGGTGCTTATATATGTACAAGCATTGATCATGTAGAAGTGAAGTTTAAGAGGAGGAGCTCGAACAAGGAGGATCATATGCTAGCTAAAAATGCCTTTTATGACACTGCTGATAGACATGTTTGGTTAATTAGCCCCCTTGAAAGGTGTCAGTATTCCTGTATATTTCTCTCTTTGATATATAAAGTAGGTAGAGTTCTAAAAATGCTCTAGCTCTTGTTGACCTGAGTTAGACTGGCTGGTTTAAGAAGCCAGTATGGAAACCAAAATAGGCGGGCTAATTCCAAGCAGAATCCAATGGAATATCCTATTTGACACTCTTTGCGTAAAACTGCAGGCGCTTCGCACAGGCGAGCGATCGAGCAGCGACGCAAAGAGCCGGCCCAGTTTTTCCGCCTACAACCGCCACTAGCCAGCCGGTTTTGGGAACCTTCCAGAAGGTTCCCTGAACCGGTTTTTTTCTTTTACTGGTTTTTCTGTTTTCTTTTCTTTTTGTTTCTGTTTCTTTTTGTTTTATTTTCTTCTTGTAGTTTTCTGTTTCTTTTTTCCTTTTCAAGGTTATTTTATCTTTTTAAAACCAAGTTCATGTTCGAAAATTGTTCCTAAATTTATAAAAATGTTCTTGCCTTTAACAAATATTCCAAATTAAAAAAATTGTTTTTTAGGAAAATCATAATTTTGAAAAATGTTCGTGATTTTCAAAAAAAGTTCTTGTTTTCATATAATGTGGCGAATGCTTTTGTTCAAATTTTCCAAAAAATGTGCGGGTGCCAAAAATTGATTGTGATTTTCAAAAAATCTTTCATGATTTGCAAAAATGTTTTTGTTGAAATTTTAGAAAAATGTTCTTCCTTCACATTTTTCAAAAATGTTCATGTTTCAAAAAATGTTTTTGCGTTCATAAAGTCATTCCTGTTTTTCTTTTTTCCTTTTAAAATAAATGTTTGACTCTTCATAAAACTCCAAAATTTTCAGAATTTGTTTGCCTTTTCAATAATATGTTCAACACTCCAAAATAGGTTCCCTTTTTCAAATTTTGTTCTCATATTAAAAAAATGTTTGCGTTTTCAGAAAATATTCTGGAATTTCAAAAAATGTTCGCATTTTAAAAAATGTTCAAGAGTTCAAAACATGTCCCTGTTTTCAATTTTTGTGCAAAATTTTAAAAAATATTCACATTTTCGAATTATTCTTCACAGTTTTTAAAAATTCTTCATGTTTTTTAATTTGTGTTCGAATTTCAAATTTTGTTCACATGTTATAAGTGTTCAAAATTTGTTCAATATTTCAATCTATTCACGTTTTTGAACATTGCTCCAATTTTTGTAACTTTTTTCATAACTTCCAAGAGAATGGTCGGATTCTCTGAAAAAGATCAGATCTCTGTCTTTACATTCTTTACTAGTTTGCACTTATTCAATGTCAGTAGAACTCGCCAGGCCGAGTGGCTAGCGAGAATGCCTCCCTAGCAGGAAGTAAGCAGTTCGATTCCCACCTCCGTCGAATTTATTGCTATATTTTACATCGTCACGACGCCTAAATGGGCAGGCCCAGTCGGGGCTCCGTGTGTGCGTCGCGGCGGCAATTTGCCGCAGAGCGCGTCACATAGGAGGTCCCGAATCCAACATCTAAAGTATTTCAGGGTAAGAAAAAAATCATAGGCCTGGGCTGTGGCCCTAGGTTCCTAGAGCCCAGCTCAAATCCTGCTAGCTCGTCGTGGATAATGAGCTCGTTCGATTCAAACAAGGAGTGCAGGAACGCAAAGGCTTTATATTGCCTATTGCGTGTCAGAAATCATGCTCACCTTCAAAAGCTCAGCAACCCATCATTCGGTTTTTTATTTTCCCCAGGTATGCTCGCTCCGTAGTGTTGGTTGGGCTTTTGCTTGTGTGCCATACGTGACTTGCTCCTCCTAGACTAGTATAAGTTTTTTTTACTGTTCTTTCATGTTCTTCTCTTTTCTTATCCCTTTTCGTCTTCTGTTTCTTTTCCTTTTCCTCCCTTTCTTTTTTATTTAATTTATTTCATCTTTTGTTTCCTTTTCTTTTTCTAGTATATATGTTCATAGGGTTTTTGCGGAAAAAATGGTAGTGCATTTTAGAAAGGTTCATTGCGTACTTTGGAAAAGTGTTCAACAAATTTTTAAAATGTTCATCATAGATTTATAAAATATTCATCTGGTACTTTGAAAATGGTCGTTGTGTATTTAAAATATATTCAACAACTATTTGGTAAATGGCCCATGTGTATAAAAAAGTTTTCTCTATGTATCTAGAAACCGTTTATCATGCATACTGAGTTTTCCAAATTATTTATCATGTAATTAAAAAGTATCGACTCCCTCCAATCCAAATTAATAGATGCAGCCTCTATATAGTGTTGTATAGAGGTTGCGTCAATTAATTTGAATCAGAGGGTGTAGAAAATTCTATTCATGTTTTCAAAAAAGATGCTCATCACTTTTCCTTCAAAAAATGTTCTTTGTTCATTTGTTACAAGAAAAAACGTTCATGCATTCTAGAATAAAGGTTAGTATTTTAATTAATTAAATATATTTTTGGTATAACTAGAATAAGACGACCAGGTTTTGAAAATTAATTGTTCAAAAGTTCAAACACCTTTTCATGGATTTCTAAAATTATTCCTGTAATTTCAATAAAAGTTTTAAAAATGGCACAAAAAATTAAGAAAAGGTTCATCATGTGTTGAAATCTTTGTCTCATTTTTCAAAAGGTGCATCATGAATTAGAAAATATTCCTCATAAATTAAAAAATATGTTCACCGTGTTTGTAAACTAGGGTCATCTTTAAAAAAAAAGGTTTAAACCACAGTATTAAAGAGCGTTCATCATGTTTTCCAAAAAGGTTCATTCTGTCTTAAAATAATGTTCACATGTAATAAAAACTGTTCATAATGTGTTTAGAAAATGTTCACATGTACTTGAAAATGTTCAATATGTTTTTATGTTATTACCTTTTTCCTGTTTAAGTTTTCTGATCATTTAGAATTAATGTTTACATTTTTTTCCTTGAGTCTTCTAGTTTTGAATCAAGTTTTGTGTTTTGTTTCTACGTCTCTTAATGAATGTTTATTGTGTTTTCAAGAATCTTCTTTGCATATACTAATCTTTTTCATGTTTAAACAGAGTTAACCTTGTTTTTAGATATTGTTCATCATGTTATTATAATTTTTTTTATGTACATGAAAACTGGTCATCATGTAAAAATAATAATATTTTCTAGTAAAATACACAATTTTTATCTATAAAAATAATATTTTTTCTTAATTACATTATTAATAAAAAATTAACATGATCAATATATTGTCAGAATTCAGGATGTGTATTCAAAAAGCGATGAACAATTTTGAAAATACGTATGAATATTTTGTAATACATGATGACCATTTTTTGAAGTACAGATGGATAATTTCTTATATATGCAAACATTGGTTTTACAACGTGAACACTGTTTTTCAAACACACATATTTTATAGCAAATAATATGGAAACCCGAAAACAAAATATAGAAAAAAAGGAAGAGACAAATATTGAGAATTCAGCTGCTTGCTTTATTTTAGAGAAGGGCATTGCTAACTTTTATTGAGACAGGAAATGTTTTTCTAGAGACACGCCTCCTAGTGCTGTTGTTGGGATAGGCCCATTAAATGCACATGGTAAGGGGCGCAGACATACCACTAGGTAAATGGACCGACCTTCCGCTCCGTCCATTATATACATATATTTCTAGATTTACTTTCACTTAGATATTATATAACCATAAAAATTAAAATATATTTAACAAATTTATATAGTGTAACTAAAATATGTGAACATCACTAACATATTTCTCTCAACACGCAACCATAGATGGAAAAATATTTTTTATTCTGTTATGCTACTCACAATCAATAAATATTCTACAACTATAAAATAAATCATATGAATTTTTAGTTTCAGTACTCATATGCTATATCCAAATGTTCGTGTTTCACACAACCAAATGTCGTTGAATCATATTGCGATCAATTCTAGCATTGACGCCCGAGATATTCACTAGTTATTTTAATAACGACATGGTAGTAAAAACACCCTCAAATATGAAGTAAAGTAGTTTTTTTTTCACATGCTCTAAGATTTGCTCATGTATACTAAATATAATGTTCATGCCACTTTAAAAGTGTTGTGTGAAATTATAAAACAAACCGTCTACTGTTTTTAGATATACATAAAGAAAATGTTTGAATTTTAAAATGTTCATGACAATGAAAAAATGTTCACATGTCTCTAAAAGTTATTTCTGTATTACAGAATAAAATGGAGATTTGTAAGAAAAATGTTAATGACTTCAAAAACATGTTCACGCAATAAAAACAATGTTCATGTGTTTACCATAAAATTATTTTTACATAAATTGATAAAAGATATAAGTAATTAGTACGGATGAAATATAGAAAAGTAAGAAAAATTAAAAAATTTAATATGAAGTACATATAGAAAGAAAAGAAAAGAATAAACATGAAAATCAAAACAAAAAGGAAGCAAAAAATAAAAATAAAAATATTTTAAGGCCTGAGAATTAATGAAGTGACAAAGAAAAGATGACCCAACTGCCGAGAGCCTTCTAGCGACGATTCCCTCCCCGGTTTTAATGATTGGATACGCTCGAGTTCTAGAATCAATGCCTGTTTGATAAGTTGGGTTGACATAAAGAGTGGCCCAACCTAACCGCAACCTAGCTGTAATCAATTGTATTAGTGTGCCTAGGTAGTATTTTCCACACATTTTTTTCCTAGATTTGCATGTCCCCATAGCAAATTCCTAACTCTTCCATCCTTTTCAAATGACAAACTTACTAAAATTGCCATGTATAAGTCCTAATAGAGGCAGATGGTATTTTTATTATTTATACAATGGCAATTTTAATAATTGAACCATGGCAATTATTATTTTCTATGGCTACTCGTTTTTTGTATAATAGTCATCATACAACATGCAAACACGAATTTTGCCATGGAAATTAAATATTTTGACATTCTAATTTCAAACATGGCAATTTTATTAATTTCTCAGATTGTCACATGTCAAAAAAATCATGGCATACTTATAGTTTCATAAAGTTCACATGGCAAAAAAAATCATAATTTTTTTGTCATGATATGTACAGTTGCCATGATACAAGTACTTTTATCCACATTTTTGACATGATCTACGTTGTAAAATTTCTATGATATTTTTACTTTTGAGAAAATATTGTTTTTCTAAATTTACCGCGACAATTTTAAACGGAATTTTTAATGACCACATGCAAATTTACCTCTTTTTTTGCCAATACCATGGTTTTTTTATTGAACCTAGCCAATACAACATTTTGCATTGATAATATGCAATACAGTGTCATGGTACATGTAGTTGCTAGCCATGTAGTTGCCCCGGTACATGTAATTTTTATCTAATTTGCCATGATCTACAAAGGTAATTTGTCTCGATTTTTGAGACTATGCCAAATTTCTTTTCTTTGACCATAACAATTGAATTTATGGACCTTGACAATTTTTTCTTTGAGAAACGTTGACATTTCAACCCGAAGCTAAGCACTCGGTTTGATTTAGAACCTTCCTCTTTAAAACCGGGTGAATTGCACCTTTAACTTACCACCAAGTGCAAAACACTAGTCCTGTTTTTGGGCTAGTCAACTGCCTTTGATCGAAGTCAATGCTGACTTAGCATGCCAGCTCATGCATGCAACATCTAAACTTACCCTTGCCCCCCCTCTCGATTCAGTCCCACCCCAAGATTTTTTTAGCCGGGGCTCTTGGACACCTCTTATCCATACCCTCCAATATAGCTTTGAGATCCGTGCTCGTCAACTAACTTACTACATGGATTTTCTCTTTTTTTGTTTTTTTCAAATACAACAACATATGAACTTCAAACTTTGCAAAGACGACAAAACATTCTTACTAAAATGTGGGAAAAAACTTTCAGATTTCTTGGTCCGACATAAGTATACAAAATGAGATTTTTTATTAAAAATGTTATTTTTAGTATTTTTGATGCACGAAAAACTCCCAAAGTTTTTTTCCCACATTGCAGTTAGAATGTTTTGTTGTGCTGCAAAATTTGAAGTTCATATGTTGCTTTATATGAGAGAAACAAAAAAGAGAAAAGTACTTGCATGAATCGCCATGCAGAAATGGATGGCTAGATAAGGAAGTGCCCACGAGCCTAAGCTCCACAACATGTTTTCCCCCACCCCGAGCGCGACTGTAGTCCCCGCCGAAGCCACCTGGGATGCCTCCTACAGCCACTCAGGGTTGCCACCGGTGGCCGGAGACCGGCATCACTGCCATACCACCACACCGTCCCACGCAAGGTTCTAGCTGGTCAGCAGGGGAGTGATACGTCTCCATTGTATCTATTTTTCAAAAACTCTTTTGCCCTTGTTTTGGACTCTAATTTGCATGATTTGAATGAAACTAACCCGGACTGATGTTGTTTTTAGCAGATTTTTCCATGGTGTTATTTTTATGCAGAAATGAAAGTTCTCAGATTGACCTGAAAATTTGCAGAGAATTTTTGTGGAATATATAAAAAATACTGGCGGAAAAGATACCAAAGGGGGGCCACCTAGGAGCCACAAGCTCTAGGGTGATTGATGACAATGCATTTGCAGACTAATCGTGTGCATTGAGCATTTCAGATATCTCATGTCTAGGCACAAGACGATTCGGTGCCCCTCGAAGCCTAGTGAAGACGACGTTTCTCTACATTTCTTTTTGGTGGATTTGAGTCGTAGGAAAGCCGTACTATTAAGAGAGGTCCGCTTCGAAAAGGTTAGGGTGGAATCAACACGTACACGTCTATTCTTGTGCACCACCTTTCCTTTGCTTCTTTGGAGCACCGAATGTTTATCCATGTCTTTACAAAATGAAGGACTCCAAGTGCTATTGTGCTGTGGCATGCGGTAGTACTGCTCAAGGGAGCAGTAGTACCGAAGTGGCCCACGGTAATACCGGCCAGGGAAGCGGTAGTACCACGCTATGTGATAGTACCGCTCCCCAGGAGCGGTAGTGCCGTGGCCTCTAGCCCAGCAAACTGACGTGCACGGAAGTAGGCGCGGAAGTAATTTTTTACATCCGCGCCCTACGCGATAGTACCTCCCCCTGCATGCGGTAGTACCGTGTCGGATTTTTGCACAGATCAAAACTTAGCAGAAGTAGCCACAGATGTAATTTTATTATTTCGTGCCTTCCCAGCCTAGTCAAACCCTGCCTTGCAGTAGTACCGCAAGGGCGCGCGGTAGTACCGCTCTGGCGGTTCTACCGCTCGTTGCTTTAACACAACAGGGCCTCGTCCGGTCTCTGACGTGGGAGCGGTAGTACCATAAGGCCTTTCGATAGTACCGCATGTCGTGGGCTGAGTTAGTGGGTAACAGTTGGATCTTTCCTCTCACTATATAAGGGGGGGGGGGTCTTCTTCCCCAAGTTGACCACCTCTTCCCTCCCCAAGCTCCATTGTTGCTCAAAGCTCCATTTTTGCCCGATCTCTCTCCCTAGCCAATCAAACTTGTTGATTCTCTAGGGATTGGTTGAGAAGGCCCCGATCTACACTTGCACCAAGAGAAATTTGATTCCCTCCACTAATCCCTTGCAGATCTTGTTACTCTTGAGTATTTGAGCACCCTAGACGGTTGAGGTCACCGCGGAGCCATATTCCATTGTGGTGAAGCTTCGTGGTGTCGTTGGGAGCCTCCAATTAAGTTGTGGAGATTTCCCCAACCTTGTTTGTAAAGGTTCGGTCGCTGCCTCCAAGGGCACTAATAGTCGAATCATGGCATCTTGCATTGTGTGAGGGCGTGAGGACAATACGGTGGCCCTAGTGGCTTCTTGAGGAGCATTGTGCCTCCACACCGCTCCAACGGAGACGTACTTCCTCTCAAAGGGAAGGAACTTCGATAACACATCCTCGTCTCCGCTGACTCCACTCTTGGTTATCTCTCACCTTTACTTGTGCAAGCTTATATTGTGTTGTATCCCTTGCTTGCTTGTGTGCTTGTTGTTGTTGCATCATATAGGTTGCCCCCCCTAGTTGCATATCTAGATAACCTACTTTGATGCAAAGTTTAATTTGGTAAAGAAAAGCTAAAAATTGTTAGTTGCCTATTCACCACCCCCCTCTAGTCAACTATGTCGATCCTTTCAATTGGTATCAGAGCCTCGTCTCTTTATTAAGGACTTTACCGTCCGAAGAGTATGGTTGACACTGTAGATGATGGGGAGGAGCGCCTCGTGTGAATCCATCCTCGTCTACGGCCGATGGGGGATCCTCGGTCTCTCGTGAAGAATTCAATGCGGCTTTGGACACATTGAAAACCTCCATGACGACCAAGGTCAAAGGCATGTTCAAGGAGTTTCTTGATGGTCTTAAATTATCCACCGCACCATTGGAAGTGGTCGATCCCACTAACAAGGTGACGGATGCTAACTCCGATAAGGGGGAAACTACTAGTGATAAAGTTCCTTTGCCTAGTGGTAAAAGTGGAAACTACATCTTTGCCCATGTTAAACCACCCCTTACTTATGGAGGACCGGTTCCCTCCACTCATTTGAATCATGTTGGTCCTCCTCCGAAGTTTGTGAAAAATGAAGATTTTGCTTCTTGGGTCTACTGTTTTAAATGTCATTTAAATCATAGTTCTACTAACCTTTGGAGAATTATTGAGTAAGGTTTCTACCCGCATGACCCAAGCAACCTCAGTCCTAGAGAAGCCGCGGATCATCAATTCAACGAGTCCGGTCTCTTCATTATTCAAGATGCAATTCCACCCGAAGATATTGCGCATCTCTGACCTTTCACCGTGGCAAAGGAAGCATGGAAACATGTTGTTTCCATTTACAAGGGAAGCACAAGCATTCAACGCTCCAACTATGAAGTGGTGCAAGATGAAGCCATTGAGTTTGCGATGAATGAAGATGAAGAACCTCGTGAGCTCTATCAGAGATTAACCACTCTCGCGGTCTCACTCCGAGATCATGGGAGCAAGGATATGGATGAAAATTGGATCAAGCGCAAGTTTCTCAAGGCGATGATGCTCTACCATAAGGCCATGTCATCTGTCATTCGTTAAAGGCCGGACTTTCATACCTTGTCCTCAAGTGCAGTGTTGGATGAGTTTGTTGCTATGAGAATCTTGGACAAGACCGCCGACAATGCAGTGATGCGCTCTCAACGGGTGAAGAAACCCAACCTTGCTTTGAAGGCCAAGGCTAGTGTGGAAGAAGAGGATGAAGAGGAAGAAGAGGAGAGTAACCCCGAAGATACAAAATATGCTTATCATGAGCACATGGCTCTCGCTTCAAGGCAGTTTTGGAGCAAGAAGAACTCAAGGCACAACTTCAACAAGAACAACTCAAGTGGCACCAAGGGCAAGCAACATGTGAGGACATGCTATAATTGTGGCAATGTGAGCCACTTTGTTGCGGAATGCCCTTATGAGAAGCGGGAAGACAATGGTGGCAAGATTATCCGAAAAGAGAAAGCGAAGTCCTTCCCCAACAAGAACAACTTCACCAAGAAGACTCCTCCCAAGGGGTTGGTGGCACAAGAAGAGTACAATGAGGATGATGATGACGATGAAGATGGTGATACGGTGGCCATGGCCTCCATTGCCATTGCCACAACTCTACGGGTGTCCCTCTTCGACTCACCCAACGAGAACATCACCGTAAAGTGCCTCATGGCCAAAGCCACCAACAAGGTAACCCCAACATCAAAACTACCATCACTACTAATCCTTCCTTGACGGACTGCATTGATGAAAGTGAGGGGTCTAATGAGGAAGTAAATGAATTTGAGTCTTTTATGAGTAAGCTCAAGGGTAAATCCAAGAAGCACTTTGTTGCTCTCTTGGAACAACTTGGTGAAGCCAATGACATGATCGAGGCTCATGAAGAAACTATCTCTAAGATGGAAGTACATAGTCGTGACTATGCCTATGAGATATTGGATCTCTCTAATGCGCTTGAGGAAGAATGTGGTCATCGCTTGGATCTTGAGGAGTCACACAACGATGATCATGCTAAATTAAAGAAAGATCTTGATCATGCTCTTGTTGTATCTCGTGTGCTCAATTTCGAGAAGGCTAAACTTGGGGTTGACCATGCTAGACTCAAGGAGGAGTTTGATATACTTGACAAGGCTCACAAGGCCTTGAAGGGTGATCATGCTAGCCTCAAGGAGTCTCATGATCAACTTCAAGTGAAGCTAACCAAGGAGAAAGCCACTTTTCCTCATATGGTCTTAATTGATAATGCAAATGCTAGTAACTCATGTTGTGAGCATGTGCATCTCGTGGAGGAGAATGCCAAGTTGAAGGAGCAACTTGAGAAAGGCCTTGTGTCTTTTCTACAAGGTGAGAATAACCTCAACGATCTTTTGAGCAATCAAAAGGAAGTTGTGGGCAAGGAGCGGATTGGGTTTGAACCCAAGTCCAAGAACAAGAAGAAGAATGACAAGGCAAAACAACCTCTTCCTCTCAAGCAAACTTTTGTGAAGGAGGGAGAGGGTGCTTCTAAGGAGGAGAAGAAGAAGAACAATGTGAAGGGTGGTGGTGTCAAGAAGGGCATTGCCACTCCTTCCAACAAAGCCGGCGACTTTAACCCTTCTTATGTGATATGCCGTGCTAGTGATGGGCATATTTATGCCAAATTTGTTGGTTCTCCTTATGAGTACATTGAATGGTCTATTTGGGTTCCTAAGACCCTTGTTACTAACATCGAAGGACCCATTACAAAATGGGTACCTAAAACCAAGCAATGATCTCTTGTAGGAGTTTGCTTCCGGTGGGGGATCATGGTTGCCCGATAGTGGAGCCACAAATCATATGACCGGAAGCAAGGACTTAGTGGTGGACGTGCACAAGGTCTCATCTATGCCCACCAATGTCGAGTGCGGTGATGCCTCATCTTCTAAGGTATTGGGTCTTGTAAAGGTTTTCATTTCTCATGATCTCACAATTGAGAAAGTCATGCTTGTTGAGTCCCTTGCATACAATTTACTTTCCGTTCGTCAACTTGCACTCCTGGGCTTTGCCACTTTCTTTGATATTGATACCGTGGCCCTCTTGTGGAGCAAGACTCTTAAAGTAGCCTTTGTTGGGCATGTCGAGAACGGTCTTTATGTGATTAACTTTTTGGAGCGACCCACTAAGACCGCGACATGCCTAATGGCTAAAGTTGACATGGGATGTCTTTGGCATGCCGATTAGCCCACGTCAATATGAGATCTTTGCAAAGTCTTCTCAAGGGGGACCATGTCCATGTACTAACAAATGTTAGTTTTGCCAAAGGTCGTGCTTGCAGTGCTTGTATCGAATGAAAGCTACATAAGAAGGCTCACCCTCCCACAACTATCATCTACTCAAAGAGGCCTTTGGAGCTCCTTCACATGGATATCTTTGGGCCTCCATCCTTTGATAGTATTGGGGGTAGAAAGTATTGCTTGGTGATTGTGGATGATTATTCAAGATACACTTGGGCATATTTCTTCAAGAGGAAGAGTGAGACTCAACAAACCATCATTGACTTTGCAAATGAAGCTCAACATCAACACAATGCAAAGATCTTGACAATAAGAAGTGACAATGGCACCGAGTTCAAGAACTACACCTTGGATGAGTTTCTTAGTGATGAGGGGATGAAGCATCAATATTCTGCACCTTACACCCCTCAGCAAAATGGTGTAGCGGAGAGGAAGAACCGGACGTTGATGGACGCGGCAAGGACCATGGTGGCTGAGTTCAAGTCTCCCTACAACTTTTGGGCCGAAGCCATCAACACCTCTTGTCATGCATCCAATCGGCTCTATCTCCACAAATGCTTGAACAAGACTCCATATGAGATACTTACCGGTAACAAGCCCAACCTCAAGTACTTCCGGGTGTTCGGTTGTAAGTGTTTCATTCTCAAGAAAGGTGTTCGTTTGTCTAAATTTGAGGCTAGAGTTCATGAGGGCATATTTGTTGGTTATGCTACAAACTCTCATGTTTACCATGTCCTCAACAAGTCCACGGGACTCATTCAGGAGACATGTAACGTGGAGTTTGACGAGAATAACGGCTCCTAAGTGGAGTAAAGTGGTACTTGTGATGTAGGTGATGAAATTCCTCCCCAAGCCATAAGAAGAATGGGTGTTGGTCATATCCTACCCATTGAGGAACCCCTTGTGGCCAAAGGAGAAGGACAACGTTCCACTCAAGTGGAGCCATCACCAACCCAAGACCCACACGCTTCCGAAGAACAAAGTGAAGGCCCTCAACCAAGTGAACAAGATCAAGGGAAAGATCAATCTCGAGAAGGTGGTGAACCACCAAGTGATGCCCAAGGTCAAGTTCTCCCTCCCAAGCAAGTTCAAGATCAAGAGCAAGCTCAAGATCAAGAACAAGCTCAAGACGACGCTCAAGATGATCAAGTTTCCGCTCCTCAACTATCTTTTGAGGAGGAATTGGGGCGTCGTGCCGCCAAGATTGCTTCCAAGATCACTACCAAAGACCATCTTATGAAGAATGTGATTGTAAGTTTGAGAAAGGGGGTAGGCACTCATAGACAATTAGCAAACTATTGTGAACATCACGCGTTTGTTTCTTTTGTTGAATCCCAAAAGGTCTATCAGGCGCTCGAGGATCCGAATTGGCTCAATGCCATGCATGAATAACTCAACAACTTCGAGCACAACAAGGTGTGGAGATTGGTGCCAAGGCCAACGGGGAACCATAATGTCATTGGAACCAAGTGGATATTCAAGAAACAAGCAAGATGCTCATGGAATTATCGTTCGCAACAAGGCTCATTTGTTAGCACTATGCTACTCCCAAGTCGAGGGTATCGACTACGGTGAAACCTTTGCTCCCATTGCTCGCCTTGAATCTATTCGTTTCTTGATTGCTTATGCTTCTCATCATAACTTCAAGTTGCAACAAATGGATGTGAAGAGGGCTTTTCTTAATGGTCCTATTAATGAGTTTATATATGCCAAACAACCCCCGGGGTTTGAGGATCCCGAGTTCCCCAATCATGTGTACCAACTTGATAAGGCACTCTATGGCCTTAAACAAGCCCCACGTGCGTGGTATGAGCACCTTACCGAGTTGTTGCAAGATCGTGGGTTTGAAATTGGGAAAATCGACCCCATTCTTTTTACTAAGAAGGTCAAAGGGGAGTTGTTTGTATGCCAACTATATGTTGATGATATTATCTTTGGTTCCCCTAACAAAGCTTTCAATGAGGAATTTGCCGCTCTCATGACCTCGAAGTTCAAGATGTCCATGATGGGAGAGTTGAAGTTCTTTCTCGGGTTCGAAATCAAGCAAAGAAGAGAAGGAACCTTCATCAACCAAGCCAAATACACTCAAGACATGCTCAAGAGATTCAAGCTAAGTGATGTCAAGCCGGCTTCCACTCCAATGCCCGTCAAATGCCAACTTGACATAGATCCCAATGGCAAAGTGGTGGATCAAAAGGTATATTGTTCCATGATTAGATCCTTGCTTTACCTTTGTGCATCTAGACCGGATATCATGTTGAGTGTAGGAATTTGTGCACGGTTTCAAGCCACACCTAAGGAAAGCCACTATGTGGCTGTCAAGCGAATCTTTCGATATTTGGCTCATACCCCAAACTTTGGCTCATGATACCCAAGAGGAGCTAAATTCAACCTTTTGGGGCTATTTGGACTCGGATTGGGCAGGAGACAATGTGGATAGGAAGTCAACCTCCAGAGGGTGCCAATTTCTTGGTTGCTCTTTGGTGAGTTGGTCTTCTAAGAAGCAAAGTTGGGTGTCTCTCTCGTCCATCGAAGCGGAGTATGTGGCCGCCGGTAGTTGTTGTGCTCAACTTCTATGGATGAGGCAAACTTTAAAGGATTACGGTGTCATTTGTGACAAAGTGCCTCTTTGGTGTGACAATGAAAGTACCATCAAGATCTCTCTCAACCTGGTGCAACACTTCAAGACGAAGCATATTGAGATTCGGTATCACTTCATCCGGGATCACATTAGGCGAGGGGATATCGAGCTCAAATATGTCAATACTCATGATATCCTTGTAGATATTTTCACGAAGCCCTTGGATGAAACAAGATTTTGCGAGTTAAGGCATGAGCTAAATATCATTGATTCGAGCAATGTGGCTTGAACCCTTGCACACCCCACCATACTCATCTTGATATCTTGTTTAGGTGTAGGCATGGACATAGGGGGAGTGTTGTTCTCTCAATGAACTCTCCCACCCCCCATTATGCATAAATTGACCAACTCTTTCACATTAGCCATTTTTATGGTACTTGTGCTTCAAAGATGAGTTTTGGTCATGGGCCCAAGGATAATTCTTCGCGGTGCCATACCAATTGACTCAAACATAGGTGGCTCCGACCACTGCCCTCTCCTCTTGAGAGGTTTTGTTTCGTGTTTGGTCCTCATTGTCTTTTGCCTTCTTTTGAGCCGTCTTTGTGTTTGAGTTGCCTCGTGTGTGTGCTTGTTTACATGATCAGTTACTTGAAGGTTGCTTTGCAAAGGCCGTGTTTTCCAGTTTTGTCAAAACTTGCACTTTCTTGGGTTTACGGTACTACCGTGGTAAGCCGCGGTACTACCATAGGAGATGGGTTGCCCTGTGCGTCCACAGCTGCATCCTAGGCATGGTACTACCGCTTCCATCGCGGCAGTAATTTTTTACTAGCGCTGGAAGAGTGGTACTACCGCCCTGTGTGCGGTACTTCCGCCCGGGCGGTAATACCACGATGACCCGTGGTAGTACCGCACCGTCGCGAGCGGGTGGGGGTTAAGAACGGGCAGGGGGAGTTCCAACTCCCCCATACCCATTCATCTCTTTTCCCCACCTCGTCTCTCTCTCTCCTGCCAAACAAAGGCGCCGGAGGACCTCTCCAGATCTCCGTCTCCGGCCGCTCTCCTCGCATTCCGACTAGTGGGATCGATCCCCACCTCGCCCTCTTGGCATGGAACCCGGTATCTCCCTTAGCCCTTCTCTCTTTGCCTCGTCGTTTTGCTTCTAGGTTTTGGGAGATGCATGTGTAGTTCTTGAGATTTTTGGCTTGACCTTTGCAAGAGGAGAGTGTAGGAGAGTGCTAGTGCTATAGAGATGCTATTTGGTATGATGCAACACGGTAATTTTTGATCAACGGTAGTACCGATCCAAATTTGCGGATGTGCCTAAACCCGTTCTTGCCAGATTCAACTCCGTGCGGTACTACCGCGCCTCTCGTGTAGTACTACCGCTCTGGCGAGATCCGCCCCGTACGGTACTACCGCTCCATTGGAGCGGTACTACCACCCGGTGCACGGAAGTAAAAATTTACTTCCGCTCTAGGCGTGGTACTACCATGCCATCCCGACACAGTACTACCGCGGCTAGAGCAGATGTAAAGTTTTACGTCCGCCTCATGGTGCAGTACTACCATTGACATATGATTACTTTGTTGTGGCTACCCAATCTCATTTCTACATGTTTCATTTGTTTTGGCCTTGGTCTTTGTAATGGCCCTTCTCGTTCTTCTCGTGTGTTTTGTGTTGTGTGTCATAGGTGGTGGCTCCAATGTCCATCGCTCGAATCCCAGCCGCGGCACGAGCTCCAAGCGGCTCCGCAATCAAGAAGCACCTGAGGGCTCCAATGCCCCACAACGCAACATCAAGAAGACCGCTAACAAGTTCAAGGAGCCAAATGTTGGCATGGACGAGATGCCTCAAGCCGAGTTCATCACTCAAAGGAGGATCAACCCCTATGTGAACCCTTGTGAGAATGTCAGAGGGAATGAGTTGTTCTAGACCAAACAACATAATCTCATCTACATCGATGTGATCAAGTCCAAGCACAACATCTATGTTCCAATGCAGTGGATTGATATGAATCATCTAAGGAAGGACCGGACATACTTTGGTGAGGCGTTGGATTTGGTTGAGCAGTTTGGCATTGAAGAGTTTATCACGTTCCACATGGACTTTGACTCAGAGATTGTGGCTTAGTTCTTTGCCTCCGTCCACTTCCACACGGATGAGGAGTGGACTATGACTTGGATGACCAATGGGAAGAGGATGTTTGCTAAGAGGAAGGAATTCATGGAGATGCTGCATGTTCATGATGAGGGGCTCAATGTGCCCGTTGGTGTTCGCCCTCACGGCAACCCAGAGTCCGCCAACAAGAACAAGCTTCAACTGTTCCTTGTGGAGAAGAAGTTAACCAATGGCACACAGTCTTGGGTACTCAACCCTTTCCTTGACATCATGCACCGAATCTTCCGTAACACTCTCTTTCCGCGCATTGGTGACAATGATAAGGTGCATGCTTATCTCGTGGATATGATGCTACTTTGTGAGGAGGCATGTCATCAAGTTACCCAACCTTTGGACATCTCTCATATCATGTGGGTTGAGCTCAGGTTTGCGGTCTACAATCACAAAGTTCCCATCTATGGTCCATACCTGCACCTCTTGATCTCGAAGACTTGGGAGAAGCTCTTTCCATATGAAGACTTTTCTGTTCCAAACTAGGTTCGCCACGAGCCTATCAAGTTGCGTTAGAAGAACAAGTGGGCCAATACCACTACCCAGGCTGAGGCTGAGGCTACTAGGATGAATGTTAATGAGGAAGAGGTTGAGGAGGAGGAGGCTGAGGACAGTTTTCAGGGTACGCTCCTCCATCTACTGAGCCCTCTTGGGCTAAGAAGCTAAAGGCAAAGATGAAGGCTCTGTTCTACATGCAGCCCAAGGGGCAGTATAAGACCCATGTTGCTCAGAAGGAGAGTCGCCAATGCGACAAGAGGATCTTGAGGACGTTCGGCGAGATTGTGGAGAGCGGGTCAGAGATCATCACACCTGAGGCTGACTGGATGACGAAGCAGGGCTATTAGTGGACCGAGTCAGAGGAGGAGTCCATTCCCGCTGCCGAGACCGATGAGGAGATTGTTGGGTGATCTCTGCATAATGAGCCACCACCTGTGTTGTAGGTGTCCTCTCTGCCTTTTTGGTGTCTCGATGCCAAAGGGGAGAGAGTGTAGGATTTACGAGTCATGTCTCTTTGTTTTCGTTTCATTGGACCATCGTTCATTGATTTGGTTCTTTGGTTTGTGTTCGTGTGAGACCCGGAGACTATCATATGGTGTGAGACATATGCACTCAAGCTTATCTTATTGTCTATTATGCTTAGTAGTTTGTGAGCTTATGCTATCTTGTGCCCTTTTTCTTTATGCTCACATTCAGTACCTTGCCTCCATGCCTAGTGTCATTTATATTGTTGCAAGGGATGCCTTTTCTATAAAATATAGGGGGAGTGTTGATCCTAGTATGTATGCCATGCAGTCCAAAGCATATCTATAGAGTGCACACATCTAGGGGGAGCCTGTCTATATTTTATAGATGTTGGGCTTGCTTATGTTCATTTTTATATCTGATACGTCTCCAACGTATCTATAATTTTTGATTGTTCCATGCTATTATATTACCCCTTTTGGATGTTTATGGCCTTTATTTTACACATTTATATCATTTTTGGGACTAACCTACTAACTGGAGGCCCAGCCCGTATTGCTGTTTTTTTGCCTATTTCGGTATTTTGAAGAAAAGGAATATCAAACGGAGTCCAAACGGAATGAAACCTTCAGGAGCGTGATTTTTGGAACGAACGTGATCCAGAGGACTTGGAGTGCAAGTCAAGAAACGATCGAGGAAGCCAGGAGATAGGAGGGTGCGCCCACCCCTACAGGGCGTGCCCCCTGTCTCCTGGGCCCCTCAGGCGGCCACCGACATACTTCTTCCTCCTATATATACCCATGTACCCCTAAAACATCTAGGGAGCCACCGAAACACAATTTCCACCGTCGTAACCTTCTGTATCCGCGAGATCCCATCTTGGAGCCTTCGCCGGTGCTCCGCCGGAGGGGGAATCGACCATAGAGGGCTTCTACATCAACACCATAGGCCTTCCGATGAGTTGTGAGTAGTTTACCACAGACCTTCGGGTCCATTGTTATTAGCTAGTTGGCTTCTTCTCTCAATACCATGTTCTCCCCCTTTCTTGTGGAGATCTATTCGATGTAACTCTTTTTGCGGTGTGTTTGTCGAGATCCGATGAATTGTGGGTTTATGATCAAGTTTATCTATGAGAAATATTTGAATCTCCTCTGTATTCTTTTATGTATGATTGAGTTATCTTTGCAAGTATCTTCTATTTATCAGTTTGGTTTGGCCTACTAGATTTATCTTTCTTGCAATGGGAGAAGTGCTTAGCTTTGGGTTCAATCTTGCGGTGTCCTTTCCCACTGACAGAAGGGGCAGCAAGGCACATATTGTATTGTTGCCATCGAGGATAAAAAGATGGGGTTTATATCATATTGCATGAGTTTATCCCTCTACATTATGTCATCTTTCTTAATGCGTTACTCTGTTCTTATGAACTTAATACTCTAGATGCATGCTGGATAGCGGTGATGTGTGGAGTAATAGTAGTATATGCAGGCAGGAGTCGGTCTACTTGTCGCGGACGTGATTCCTATATACATGACCATGCCTAGATAATCTCATAATTATTCGCTTTTCTATCAATTGCTCGATAGTAATTTGTTCACCCACCGTAATACTTATGCTATTTTGAGAGAAGCCACTAGTGAAACCTATGGCCCCTGGGTCTATCTTTTATCATATAAGCTTTCAATCTACTTTTATTTGCATCTTTACTTTTCCAATCTATATCATAAAAATACCAAAAATATTTATCTTATCATACTATCTCTATCAGATCTCACTTTCGCAAGTGGCCGTGAAGGGATTGACAACCCCTTTATCGCGTTGGTTGTGAGTTCTTTGTTTGTTTGTGTAGGTGCGTGGGGCTTTTGAGGAGCCTCCTACTGGATTGATACCTTGGTTCTCAAAAACCGAGGGAAATACTTACGCTACTATTGCTGCATCACCCTTTCCTCTTCAAGGAAAACCAACGCAAGCTCAAGACATGGCAATATCCTTATGTGCAAATCCCGTATTGTTATCAATCCACCAAAAAGGGGGAGATTGTAAGGGCATATTTCTCCCTATGTGGTTTTGGTGATTGATGACAATGCATTTGTGGACTAACCATGTGCATTGAGCATTTCAGATATCTCATGTCTAGGCACAAGACGATTTGGTGCCCCTCGGAGCCTAGTGAAGACGGCATTTCTCTATGTTTCTTTTCGGTGGATTTGAGTCGTAGGAAAGACGTGCTATTAAGAGGGGGTCCGCTTCAGAAAGGTTAGGGTGGAATCAACACGTACACATCTGTCCCTGTGCACCACCTTTCTTTGCTTCTTTGGAGCATCGACCGTTTATCCGTGTCTTTACAAAATGAAGGACTCCAAGTTCTATTGTGCTGTGGCATGCGGTAATACTGCTCAAGGGAGCAGTAGTACCGCAGTGGCCCACGGTAGTACCGGCCAGGGAAGCGGTAGTACCGCTCCTCAAGAGCGGTAGTACCATGGGCTACTGACGTGTGTGGAAGTAGGCGCTGAAGTAATTATTTACATCTGTGTCCTACGTGGTAGTACCTCTCCCTGCATGCGGTATTACCGTGCTGGATTTTTGCACAGATCGAAACTCAGCGGAAGTAGCCACGGATGTAATTTTATTAGTCTGTACCTTCCCAGCCTAGTCAAACCTAGCCTTGCGCTAGTACCTCAAGGGCGCGTGGTAGTACCGCTCCGGCGGTTCTACTGCTCGTTGCTTTAACACAACAGGGCCTCGTCTGGTCTCTGCCATGGGAGCGGTAGTACCGCACCGTCGAGCGGTAGTACCATAAGGCCTTGCGGTAGTACCACAAGTAGGTGCGGTAGTACCGAATGTCATGGGCTGAGTTAGTGGGTAACATTTGGATCTTTCCTCTCACTATATAAGGGGGTCTTCTTCCCCAAAGTTGACCACCTCTTCCCACCCAAGCTCCATTGGTGCTCAAAGCTCCATTTTCGCCCGATCTGTCTCCCTAGCCAATCAAACTTGTTGATTCTCTAGGGATTGGTTGAGAAGGCCCCGATCTACACTTCCACCAAAAGAAATTTGAGTCCCACCACTAATCCCTTGCAGATCTTGTTACTCTTGGGTGTTTGAGCACCCTAGACGGTTGAGGTCACCGTGGAGCCATATTCCATTGTGGTGAAGCTTCGTGGTGTCGTTGGGAGCCTCCAATTAAGTTGTGGAGATTGCCCCAACCTTGTTGTAAAGGTTCGATCGCCGCCTACAAGGGCACCAATAGTGGAATCACCGCATCTCGCATTGCGTGAGTGCGTGAGGAGAATACGGTGGCCCTAGTGGCTTCTTGGGGAGCATTGTGCCTCCACACCGCTCCAACGGAGACGTACTTCCTCTCAAAGGGAAGACTTTGGTAACACATCCTCGTCTCCACCGACTCCACTCTTGGTTATCTCTCACCTTTACTTGTGCAAGCTTATATTGTGTTGTATCACTTGCTTGCTTGTGTGCTTGTTGTTGTTGCATCATATAGGTTGCTCCCCTGGTTGCATATCTAGAAAACCTACTTTGATGCAAAGTTTAATTTGGTAAAGAAAAGCTAAAAATTGTTAGTTGCCTATTCACCCTCCTCTAGTCAACTATGTCGATCCTTTCACCTCCCTCAGGGCGCGCCTCCCAGGCTTGTGGGCCCCCTGGAGCTCCGGCAACCCTAATTCCAACTCCATATATACCTATTCGCGGAGAGAAAAATCAGAGAGAATGATTCATCGCGTTTCATGATACGGAGCCGCTGCCACCTCCTGCTCTTCATCGGGAGGGCTGATTTCGAGTCCGTTCGGGGCTCTGGAGGGTGGAATCCGTTGCCATCGTCATCATCAACCTTTCTCCATCACCAATTCCATGATGCTCACCGCCGGGAGTGAGTAATTTCTTCGTAGGCTTGCTGGACAGTGATGGGTTGGATGAGATTTATCATGTAATCGAGTTAGTTTTGTTAGGGCTTGATCCCTAGTATCCACTATGTTCTGAGATTGATGTTGCTATGACTTTCTATGCTTAATGCTTGTCATTAGAGCCTGAGTGCCATGATTTCAGATCTGAACCTATTATGCTTTCATGAATATATGTGTTTTATTGATCCTATCTTGCAAGTTGTAGACACCTATTACGAGTTATGATTTGCATACCCTAAGGTGACAATAATTGAGAATCTTTCCAGTGATTACCGTAGTTTGAGGAGTTCATGTATTCACTAAGTGCTAATTCTTTGTTCTGTTTCTCTATTAAAAGGAGGCCTTAATATCCCTTAGTTTCCTTATGGACCCCGCTGCCAGGGTAGGACAAAAGATGCCATGCAAGTTTTTTTCCATAAGCAGGTATGACTATATACGTAATACATGCCTACATTATATTGATGAATTGGAGCTAGCTAGTTCTGTGTCGCCCTAGGTTATGATTGCTACATGATGATATTATCCAACATAATTATCCATGGTTGATCCAATGCTTACGAGCTTTTCACATATTGATCTTTACTAAGTTATTTTCGCTGTTTCTGCTGTTACAATTACTATAAAGCTGCTACTGTTACTATTACCACTGTTATCGTTACTATCATACTACTTCGCTGCAGATATTAAGTCTTTCAGTTGTTGTTGAATTGACAACTAAACTACTAATACTCGCAAATATTCTTTGGCTCCCCTTGTGTCGAATCAATAAATTTGGGTTGAATACTCTACCCTCGAAAACTGTCGCGATTCCCTATACTTGTGGGTTATCAGGGAGAAGCATTCAAGCGTTGGGTTGCTGGGGGATCTCCAGGACAAGGTGTTGTAGGCGGGCGCGTGAGCAGTCGGCGGCCGACGCGCTCCCCTCGAGCGCACTTGGTTTCCTCTCGTGGCACCGCAGCACCTAGGTCGTCGCCATCAATCCCATCGGGATCCCGACAGCCACCATGTAAGCTTTTCCCCATAGCCTCCATCAGCGACTGCTCCCCGCCTTCAGCCGCCACTTAGTGGCCTCTTGTCGGCATCCATTGCTTGGGGGAAGAGGATGTCTTCCTTGTCATAACTGACTTTCACTATTGGTCACTGAAAGGTCATTGTTTTTCATTTGCGACCTTTTTTTGACCAAAAACAGATGGTCAAAAGCTGACGGTCATAAACTGAAATTAACGACCTTCTTCAGGATAAGCTCGTAGACATTTACGACCAAAACAAAAGATCGTGGAACCAATGACCTTTTGTTTTGGTCACTTTCTGTCTGCCCAGGCCACGTCGGATCCGACGTGGCAATCTGATGTGGCAAAATTGCGACCAAATGAAAAGGTTGTTGATAAGAATCGGCCCAGTCTAGTTCAGTGTTTTACATGGGCCGAGCCCAACAATCCATCCTTCTATATATTTTTTCCTATTAATTTTGGTCAGCTACATGGGCCAGGCCCTACAATTCAGCCTTTGTGTTTCCTCTAGTTTTTTGGGCCTCGACCTTTTACTGTACATTTCCATGTTTTCTTTTCTAAAATGGTGTAGTGCTTGTTGGGGCGTGGCCTTTTTTAGCTTATTTATTTGTCCAGTATTAGAACTCAGCCTTCTGAAAGATAACGTTTGGACTAGCCTTTTGATGTTGAGAAATTTTTGGGCCCAAGACTTATTTAGCCCAGTTACACACATGCATCCAACATTATTTTATATTCAAATCAGGAAAACTCTAGTTCGAATTCAAATTATTCATCATATCACATCACATAAAACATCTCTCCAGATTACATAACACAATAGATCATCTCAGGAATACATTTCCTTACACAGGATATAGCAAGAATTGGGGGAATATATAACAAGACAATTATGAAACAGAGGGGATTTCCTAATAGTGCAATGGACTTCATTCATCTCTCTTGGGTTGAGGGAATAATCAACATCTGCATTTTACCACAATACACTTACCACAAAACTGTCATCAGTACAAAGATCATTAGTTACCACCGCATGAAGCATCCATACATCAAACTGAATTTTCTGCTGTTCGTTGAAATACTACATGTCAACCAGAAATCTGTAAGTACATGAAACAATGGCTTAACAGAAGAACATTGTGACTTCTTTAGCTATTTGTTTCAACAGCAGTACAAATCTCACCTCTTTTACACCCTCAGCAGCATTAAACAATGCCTGATAATCTGCACGTACAGAAGATTCATACACAGTCGCAGGAACAACATTCAACATGTTATCTACACAGAGAAGAGAAAAGTCAAACAGATCTCAATCATTTTGCCGTATTAACACATGCACATCAAGTAAGAGTGGTGCTCTATTTTTACCACAACGGCACAAGCGAGACAATGTCCAATTCACCCTACTCCTCCACAAGATTCGCCCTACGCTTCAAAGCACACTACATGGGAACAAAGACACTTATGAACAAAGATATGCCTCAAATTTCAACAGAACACAACCATGCTAGCTAAGCTAGTAAATGCACAAACATATAAGCATGCAGAAATAGTAGTACTAGTTATATATATGACACATCATGCAACAAGATCTAAAATGAATAATTCTGGGCTAGAAGAAAAATATATAATAGCAAATACCAACTAAACAGTACAGGATGCTAGTAGCAGAGCAAACACTACTATATCTGCCAAATGCACAGGCCAATTAAGCATGTTCCTCCAATATTATGCAATCTCAGATGCAAACAGGTAACGACGCCTATTTTTCTTGTCATAAGAAGTGGCTAGAGCCCTTTTCTGTTTGGTGATGGTGCCGATGGGGCGATGGTAGGCACGCCTATATTTACAAGAACAACAACTGGGCATTTTGTACGAGTAAGGATATCCTGTAGTTACCTGAATTAACAAACTACGCACACCCTAAAAAGTGACAACAAAGGTACGCATGGGCATTCATCGCCATAGCAATAATTCAAGGATAAAAGCATAGATGATATATTTTTTAAGATCCACAAACCCAGACACAACAAGTTCTTACTAGACTATCAACATATATACAGGTATGTTTTTACAATAAAAATGTCAAGTGTTTATGGATCAATAAGAAGAATATGGTCAATCAAACATTTCCAGGCATGGTATGAATTTCGAAAGGGGAAGACGAGCAACCAAATATTTTGTTTTCATTGCATACAATCAACTAGGTCAAAGAAGAGAAGAAAAATTGTCAGTGAAGACAGTAGGCTATTCAAGAACAAAATTTTGGACCTGATTTTGCCCTATCCATGGTGTTTCACACCAATAGAGAATTTGACCACCGACCTCGGCGCATAACAGAATCATGACGTCCATTTGCATCCAGGGCTGAATTTGACCACGAAAATTGGCTATTAAGTAGTATACTCATGTGGTGAATTTTATGGAATACTTAATATATACTCTGCATCTACCAATAGCAAATCTCCTTGAACAGGGTCTGATGCCAAACAAAACAAAGGCATCTAACTGAAAAAGGCAAAATAATGGTGCTTCTGCTGCAGTGAATTGAAACCCAAAGCACCCCCAAACCATATTAGACTAAACTAGCTAGCTCTAGGGGAACTAAAATGCTAGTTGCAAGCAAGGAATGGAGGAATGGATGGTCACCGTTATTGAAGTTGATGCTTCAGGAGCCCGCTGGCGTGGTGGTTCAGGTCGTCAAGGAAGAAGAGGAGCATTACTGCATAATCATCATGAAACAACAGTGATTGAGTAAATCATAAAGCAGAATGACAAAGTCATAATTAATATAAATCGACTCAGAATCAAATAGCATATGATGAGCATGTTTACATCTTTACTAAAGCTTTCCATATTTGGTATTGACACATGTGCATTATCTTACAACAAAGAACATCAATGTGAAATTCAAAGAAGAAAAAGTTAAACAATGTTATGGGTAAGAACCCAACAATATATTGTGTTGCTCACAATTTCAACAATTCTAGACAAATGTATCAACAGAAATCATATTAAACTGATGGAAGAATTTATTCCCAAATTACTTTTTGTTAGAAGCTAAACATTTATATCAAGCGCAGTATATGATGAACTAACCTTGTTATGACTAGCTGTGTTGTACTAGTATGCTAACGTAACCCAGGACAGACGAACGTCACGCAACCATGGTATTTTGTTTGGCAACTGAGGGAGTCCTGGATTAGGGGGTGTCCGGATGGCCGGACTAAGACCTTTGGCCGGACTCCTGGACTATGAAGATACAAGATTGAAGACTCCGTCCCGTGTCCGGATGGCACTTTCCTTGGCGTGGAAGGCAAGCTTGGCGATACGATATGAAGATCTCCTCCCATTGTAACCGACTTTGTGTAACCCTATCCCTCTCCGGTGTCTATATAAACCGGAGAGTTTTAGTCCGTAGGACAAACAACAATCATACCATAGGCTAGATTCTAGGGTTTAGCCACTCCGATCTCCTGGTAGATCTACTCTTGTACTACCCATATCATCAATATTAATCAAGCAGGAGTAGGGTTTTACCTCCATCGAGAGGTCCCGAACCTGGGTAAAAACATCGTGTCCCTTGTCTCCTGTTAGCATCCGCCTAGACGCACCGTTTGGGACCCCCTACCCGAGATCCGCCGGTTTTGACACCGACATTGGTACTTTCATTGAGAGTTCATCTGTGTCGTCGCCTTTTAGGCCCGATGGCTTCTTCGCTCATCAATCGCGATGCGGTCCGGGATGAGACTTTTCTCCCCGGACAGATCTTCGTATTCGGCGGCTTTGCACTATGGGCCGACTCGTTCGGCCATCTGGAGCAGATTGAGAGCTACGCCCCTGGCCATCAGGTCAGGTTTGGAAGCTTGAACTACACGGCCGACATCCACGGGGACTTGATCTTCGACGGATTCGAGCCACAACCGGGTGCGCCGCACTGTCATGATGGGCACGATCTAGCTCTGTCATCGGACAACACCCAGAGCGTCGCTCAGGTGTCCGCTCCGACCATTAGCTCGGAGCCCACTACGCCAGTCGGGGACGGACGGTTAGACGTCACCCCGGAAACTGCAATCTCTACGGCGATAGAGCTGGATACCAGCCTAGTCCCTCGCAAGGCCCGTGACTCCAAGGTGCCGGACTCCGATCCGGACTCCATAAATCCCGCACCTCTCCCAGTTAAGCCCGATTGGGCTCCGGTCATGGAGTTCACCGCCGCGGATGTCTTTCAGCACTCAACTTTCGGCAACATCTTGAATTCGTTAAAGTATCTCTCTTTGTCAGGAGAGCCCTGGCCGGACTATGGCCAACACGGTTGGGACGCGGACGACGAAGAAATTAGTAGCCCACCCACCACCCACTTCGTAGCCACTGTCGACGATTTAACCGACATGCTCGACTTCGACTCCGAAGACATCGACGGCATGGGCGCTGTTGAAGGAGACGATCAAGAACCAGTGCCCATAGGGAACTGGAAAGCCACCTCGTCATATGACATATACATGGTGGACACCCCTAAAGCGGGGGATGGCGAGGAGAAAACAGAGGATGATCCCTCCAAGAAGCAACCCAAGCGCCAACGTCAGCGGCGCTGCTCTAAGTCCCGCCAAAGCAAAAACGGCGATTCCGGCACCGGAGATAACAATACGCCGGACAGTGCCGAAGACAACCCCCTCCGGCAGGATTCAGTGCAGGAGGACGAAGGAGCCAACCCTCATGAGAGAGCGGCCGGCAAAAGAGGATGAGGACAACAATTACATGCCTCCCTCCGACGACGAGGCAAGCCTCGACGACGATGAATTCGTTGTGCCAGAGGATCCCGTCGAGCAAGAGCGTTTCAAACGCAGACTCGTAGCCATGGCAAGGAGCCTCAAGAAGAAACAGCAGCAGCTTAGAGCTGACCAAGACTTGCTAGCCGACAGATGGACCGAAGTCCTGGCGGCCGAAGAGTATAAACTAGAACGCCCATCCAAGAGCTACCCGTAGCGCATGCTGCTTTCCCAACTTGAGGAGGAAGCAACTAAACCTACATCACCAGCGTACGATGCGCCCGATCGGCCACCCCGTGGCCGCGATAGAGAGGCCTTCAGGCCCTCAACCCAAGCCGCACCCCGACACCGCTCAAAACATACCAGAGTACGGGGAGACGCAACAGACCTGTGAGACATCTTGGAGAATAAGGCAAGGCAAACAAGATCGATCTACGGATTGCATGGGTGCCCCGCTTCACGTGACGCTAGCCGTCACGCCAGACATAATAAGTATGGCCCGGCCGAATACAACAGACCAAGCTCGTTCGAGCTGCATCGCGATATAGCCTAGTACAGGGGCGCCGCACACCCACTATGCTTCACAGACGAAGTAATGGATCATCAAATCCCCGAGGGCTTCAAACCCATAAACATCAAATCATACGATGGCACAACAGATCCTGCGGTATGGATCGAGGATTATCTCCTTCATATCCACATGGCCCGTGGTGATGATCTACACGCCATCAAATACCTCCCGCTCAAGCTTAAATGACTAGCTCGACATTGGCTTAATAGCCTGCCAGCAGAATCAATTAGTTGTTGGGAGGACCTGGAATCCGCATTCCTCGACAACTTCCAGGGCACCTATGTGCGACCACCAGACGCTGATGACCTAAGACACATAATCCAGCAGCCAGAGGAATCGGCCAGACAATTCTGGACACGGTTCCTGACCAAGAAAAATCAAATAGTCGATTGTCCAGCCGCCGAGGCCCTCGCAGCCTTCAGGCACAACATCCAAGACGAATGGCTTGCCCGACACCTAGGACCAGAAAAGCCGAAGTCTATGGCAGCCCTCACGACACTCATGACCCGCTTCTGCGCGGGAGAAGACAGCTGGCTAGCTTGTAGCAACAACATAACCAAGAGCCCCGGCAATTCAGATACCAAGGATAGCAACGGCAAGTCACATCGCAACAAGCATAAATGCCGCATTAACGGTGATAATACTGAAGATACGGCAGTCAATGCCGGATTCAGAGGCTCTAAACCGGGTCAGCGGAAGAAGCCATTCAAAAGAAACCCTCAGGGCCCATCCAGCTTAGACCGGATACTCGATCGCTCGTGCCAGATACACGGCACACCCAAACAACTAGCCAATCACACCAACATGGATTGTTGGGTGTTCAAGCAGGCAGGCAAGTTAAGTGCCGAGACCAGAGACAAGGGGCTACATAGCGATGACGAGGAGGGGCCCCGGCCGCCGAACAACAAAGGACATAAGGGATTTCCCCCGCAAGTTCGGACGGTGAACATGATATACGCAACCCACATCCCCAAAAGGGAGCGGAAGCGTGCTCTCCAGGACGTCTATGCGCTAGAGCCAGTCGCCCCAAAGTTCAACCCATGGTCCTCCTGCCCGATCACCTTCGATCGACGGGACCATCCCACCAGCATCCGTCACGGCGGATTCGCCGCACTGGTCCTAGACCCAATTATCGACGGATTCCACCTTACCAGAGTCCTAATGGATGGCCGCAGTAGCCTGAACCTGCTTTACCAGGACACAGTGTGAAAAATGGGCATCGATCCTTCAAGGATTAAACCACAAAGACAACCTTCAAAGGTGTCATACCAGGGGTAGAAGCCAGCTGTACAGGCTCGGTCACACTCGAAGTGGTCTTCGGATCCCCGGATAACTTCCGGAGCGAGGAGTTAATCTTCGACATAGTCCCATTCCGAGCGGCTATCGCGCCCTGCTCGGGCGAACCGCATTTGCCAAATTCAATGCGGTGCCGCACTACGCATATCTCAAGCTCAAGATGCCAGGACCTCGCGGAGTCATCACGGTAAACGGAAACACCGAACGCTCTCTCCGAACAGAGGAGCACACGGCGGCCCTGATAGCGGAAGTACAGAGTAGCCTCTCAAGGCAGTTCTCCAATCCAGGTGCCAAACGTCCAGACAACGTCAAGCGAGCCCGAAGTAACCTACAACAAATCCGGCTGGCACGTTCCAAGCAAGCATAGCAGTGCGGCCCCAACCCCAGCCCCCGTCAAACAGCGATACTGGTACCACGCGTACATAATTACGCCTTAGAGATACCATGGGCATAAGGGGAGGGGCACAACAACGACATGCCCAGAATGCGGCTCAACCGCACTAAGGGGCTCCCTATTTCGCCGTTTTCCTTTTCACACACTTTCAGGACCCAGCTATTCGGAAGGCCTGTCCGGCAATACTCTCGCCGAACCAACGATGCAATAGCCAAGGAGGAAGCAAGCCACGCCAAAAGTCCAGGTGGTCTCTATAACGAGTTTAATACATGTTTCTCTTACAATCCTGCAGCTTGCCCCTGAAGGGGAATATGTCAAATAATCCCATCTCTTGCTTACCGCACTTTTCGTATCGTTCTGCTTTCGCAGCAGCCCTTTTTTTTATAAACAATACATAGCTCTTACCTATTATTGTACTTATCTATTTTTATATGCAAATATGTTCAATCATGACACTATGCAACCGTACACTTTGGTACGGATAATACACCAGGGGCTTACAACACCCCATAGCGTGGTGTGAGAAGACCGAACACTCTAACAAGTGCGGCAATCCGAACTTATAGCACTATATGCATCGGCTTCGAATCATGTCTTTGGTCAATAGTTGGGTTTTCCCGGCTCCCATGGTTTGGTACCTTACGTTCCGCATTGTTGGCTAAGGTAGCGCTGGGAGAACTACTGCGATTGTGCCCCAGTTGAGCTGGGTTAACACCTCAGTAGAGAAAGCTAAAACTGACTGTTATGATAGTGCGAGAGACCGGTCGCTGTTCGCGAGGTTTTTTTGAGTCCTTAAAGACTTATGCCGCTTCAAGCGAGGAACCGGACTTATCCGGCCTAGGCGTGGATAACGCCCCGAACTCGGTCTTCCGAATACTAGGGGCTTCGCCAAAATTTAAAATTATAGAATTCTATGGCTAAGTGAGAGTGATAAAGCATTATAAGTCCGACGGCCTGGTTCGCTGTGCTGAACGCCTCCCTAGATGGACCCAAGAATGGGAACAAGAGCGCTCAGGTTTATCCCGAACACCCCATCACTCGTGGCATGGGGGTTGAAGCCGACGACTTGCATCTCTCAGATTTGATAAACGGCCGCACAGAAGGTAATATTTTAAATTAACAAGCGTTGCTTAACGCATATGAACAAAGCTTCAGCGTACAGGATAACAAATGCGAGTTTACTCAAAATTATATCTTTGGAGCACTCATCCGCTATGCGGCGGGCACCCTTCAGAACGCCATTGTAATACATCTCAGGCGTACGGTACTCCTTGCCCGGCGGTGGCGCGTCCGTCAACAACTTCTCCGTGTCTAGCTTGCCCCAGTGCACCTTAGCACGGGCAAGGGCCCAACGGGCACCTTCAATACAAACGGAGCACTTGACGACCTCAATCCACGGACACGCGTCCACCAGCCGCTGCACCAAACCGAAGTAGTTCCCAGGCATGGCTTCTCCAGGCCACAGCCGAGCTATGAGGCCCTTCATGGCCTGTTCGGACACCTTGTGGAGCTCAACCAGCTGCTTCAGTTGGTCACTCAGGGGCACCGGATGTTCGGCCTCAGCATACTGAGACCAGAACACTTTTTCTGTCGAGCTCCCCTCTTCGGCTCGGTAGTATGCGGCAGCATCAGACACACTACGGGGCAGATCGGCGAACGCTCCTGGAGAGCTCCGGATTCGGGTAAGTAGCAGATAATTAACTTTTATATTTTTGCTTTGCATAAAGAATGCCTTACCCACCGCTATCTTCTTCATTGCCTCGATCTCCTGAAGGGCCTTCTGGGCTTCGACCTTAGCGGTCTTGGCACTCTCAAGAGCCAAGGCAAGCTCGGACTCTCGAGTCTTTGAGTCACGCTCCAAACTCTCGTGTTTTTCCACGAGAGCCTGGAGCTCTTGCCGCACCTCCGTCACCCGCGCCTCCTGCTTCTCTCGCTCGGTGCACTCCAAGGCCGCACTCTTTCGGCCTTCGAAACCGCCTCCTTCAGGGTCGCCACCTCGGTCGTGGCTCCTGCAACATTAACGTTGGTCCTGTTATTATTATGCAACCAAGTATTTCTATATACATTTACAGGAGGTGCTATGTACCCTCTTTATCCTCGAGCTGCTTCTTGGCACGGCCGAGCTCGCTCTCGGACCGCTCGAGGCTTTCCTTCAAGGCATTGACCTCCGCAGTCAGTGCGGCAGAGGTCAGTAGTGCAGCCTGCATTCCCATATTGACATATTTCTATTAGACTCCTGCGTATATCTTTTAAGATCCTCAGTTCGGCTTTTCTTTCCGAACACCGAACTAAGCATCAGGGGCTACTGTCTATGCGGTAACATTTTTTATATATGTTTTTGAACACATACCTCAAAGCCCGTTAACAGGCTTGTGCAGGCTTCCGTCAGCCCGCTCTTGGTGGACTGAACCTTTTGAATCACCGCACTCATAACAGTGCGGTGTTATTCGTCGATAGAGGCGCCGTTGAGCGCCTCCAGCAAATTGTCCGGCACCTCCGGGTGGACGGAAGTCGCCGGTGTCGCGGACTTGCCCTTCTTGTGAAGGCGCCGCCTGTCGGGCTCTGGAACCACTGATGGCTCCGGAGCAGTGTCCGGCCCAGGGCCGGACTTAGATCCCTCCGGGGTTTTACCCCCTTTGGGTTGGGAGTCTGGAAGGTCGCCTTGTGGCGCTTCCAGGACCACCTCCTCCTGGTTTTGTCCCCTACGGGACTCCACCTCCGCGCCGTCTGTAGGGAGAGGGGAGGAGGCCGTCGGAAGTGAAGCGCTATTCACATCCGACGAATTTAGAGATCCGCTCGACGAATCGCCAAGATGAGCTCTGGGCGGACTGTATGATTACCTTCGGTGTTAGAAGCTATCAAATAATAAAGGAGTGCAATAAGTCATTCGGGTAGCCGGACACTTACGATTTTGCTAGGGGCTTGACCCTGGAGGGCCAGTCCTCCTCGCCGTCTTCGGCGTCGGGGGCGTAGTCCGGCAGAAGGGGCTTTCCCTTCTTGGACCCTCCGGCTTCCCCAGTTGGGGCAGCCTTTCTCTTCTTTCCTCCCCCATTGGAGGGGGAGGCATCTTCTTCCTCCTCCTCCTCATCTTCGGAGGCGGAGGGCGCGTTGGAGCCGTCGGGCAAATCCGACGACACCGGGCGCCGGGAACTCTTTCGGGTCCCCGTGGCCTTCTCCTTGGCCTTCTTCTCCGGCACCACATGGGGTGCCAGAACCAGTAGCTTCGCTAAGTGTGCGTCTACTGGGCCTTCGGGCAAAGGGGCCGGACAGTCAAACTGTCCGGATGTCCTCTTCCAATCCTGTCAAAGGAATGGGAGTTTAGATCCCACATAAGGTCACACTATGAAATGCGGATATCCCGTAAGGGACTAAAGGTAAGCTTACTTCGGAGGCTTGACGTTTGGCACAGAACCCGCGATCCTCGGTGATGGGAGGGGAGACCTCGGAGCTTTTGAAAAGCACCTTCCAGGCGTCCTCGTGCTTTGTTTCGAAGAGCCGGGATAGAGTCTGGTGCCGGGCCGGGTCGAACTCCCACAAATTGAAGTCCCGTCGTTGACACGGGAGGATCCGGCGGAAGAGCATGACCTAGACCACGTTGACAAGTTTGACCTTCTTGGTCACTAGGTCTCGGACGCAGGTTTGGAGTCCGGTCACCTCTTCCGGATTTCCCCACGACAGGTCGGTCTCTTTCCAAGATGTGAGCTGGGTGGGGATGCTGGATCGAAATTCAGGGGCCGCTGCCCATTTAGGGTCACGCGGCTCGGTAATATAAAACCACCCAGATTGCCACCCTTTGATGGTTTCCACGAAGGCACCCTCGAGCCAGGTGACGTTGGCTATCTTGCCCACCATGGCGCCTCCGCATTCCGCTTGTCGGCCTTGCACGACCTTCGGCTTGACGCTGAAGATCTTCAGCCATAGGCCAAAGTGGGGTTGGATGCGGAAGAAGGCCTCGCACACGACGATAAACGCCGAGATATTGAGGATGAAGTTCGGGGCCAGATCGTGGAAGTCCAGGCCGTAGTAGAACATGAGCCCCAGGACGAACGGGTGAAGAGGAAAACCCAGTCCGCGGAGGAAATGGGGTAGAAAAACAACCCTCTCATGGGGCCTGGGGGTGGGGATGAGTTGCCCCGCATCTGGGAGCCGGTGCGCGATGTCGTTAGACAAGTATCCGGCCTTCCTCAGGTTTTTCATTTGTCCCTCCGTGACGGAGGAGGCCATCCATCTACCTCCCGCTCCTGACATGGTTGGAGAAGGTTGAGGTGGGAAGTGCGGGCTTGGGCGCTGGAGCTTGAGCGTGCAGGGACGGATAAGCAGAGAGAGAGGGCGTGAATGGAAAGGGCGGATTCTTATCCCCTTATATGGGCGGCCAAAACTATGAGCCCCCCACCGGCCTAATAAAACTCGCTTATCCCCCAAGCGCCGCGGTTAATGGCGCGGTTGGGTTACCCACACCCGTATTGATGAGAATCCCGGAATAAGGGGACACGATCTCTGCTTTGACAAGACGTGCCAGGGAAACCGCCTCGCTAAACGCGCTGAGGTGGAACAATAAAATGAATAAAGAGCCTGGCTGTGGCATGATGTCACGCCACAGAATACGTCAGCAGATCCGATTGATATGAATATTATTCTCTCTACGAAGGAATGTGGAACTTATTTTGCAGAGCCGGACACTACCCTGGTGTTCAACATCTTCTATGAAATATTCGGAGGAGGAACCCGCCTGGCAATGCCGAAGACAACTTGCGCGCCGGACTCGTCGTCATTGAAGCCTGGTTCAGGGGCTACTGAGGGAGTCCTGGATTAGGGGGTGTCCGGATGGCCGGACTAAGACCTTTGGCCGGACTCCTGGACTATGAAGATACAAGATTGAAGACTCCGTCCCGTGTCCGGATGGCACTTTCCTTGGCGTGGAAGGCAAGCTTGGCGATACGATATGAAGATCTCCTCCCATTGTAACCGACTCTGTGTAACCCTAGCCCTCTCCGGTGTCTATATAAACCGGAGAGTTTTAGTCCGTAGGACAAACAACAATCATACCATAGGCTAGATTCTAGGGTTTAGCCACTCCGATCTCGTGGTAGATCTACTCTTGTACTACCCATATCATCAATATTAATCAAGCAGGAGTAGGGTTTTACCTCCATCGAGAGGGCCCGAACCTGGGTAAAAACATCGTGTCCCTTGTCTCCTGTTACCATCCGCCTAGACGCACAGTTCGGGACTCCCTACCCGAGATCCGCCGGTTTTGACACCGACAGCAACCAAAGCAAGAAGAATGTTCCTATATGTATAGGAAGTTAGGAATTAGTACTAGACAGAGCATGGAAAACTGACACAATGTGTTGGTGCATTCAAGGTCAGTCTATCCGACAGTAGAAGAGTTTGAAAAACATGATTTTACATGCAATGGATGCACAGGCGCGCACATACACAGAGATGGAGAGAGAGAAATTGCTACCTAGAGCCGGGTTGAGTCATCCAAAATTTAACGGTTTCAGACATGGCATCCACATTCTGTATGCATCTAGAAATCATCAGCCTCTACGCTCTAGTCCGGCACCATATCCCCACAAAACCCATGCGGACCAAAGGTGCAAGCACGAAACCAGGATCTATGAGAAATTTCTATCTATGCACCATATTGCTGGATAATTCATGGAGCAAGACGAAATACAGAGACAACATCTGATGATGCGCTAACAAATCAATGGCTTCGTCCATCCAGATCACGGGTGGCGTGACAGAAGAAGAGAATACCTGGACGTCCTCGACGGTGGCGTGGAGGTCCGGCAAGTCCTTGACGACCTTGATGTGGTCAACAATGTTCCAGACGATGTCAAGCCTGTCGATGATGCGCTTGAGCGGGTGGACCAAGCACTCCCACGCCGGCTCCACGCCCTTCTCGAGCTCCTCCAGCTCGCCCTCCTACGAGCAACCACAACCACACATGATCAGATCCAGACGGGCGACGAGCGGGCGAACGAACGGGGATCAGGGGAAGGGGGATCAGGGCGTACAAGGTAGGCGAGGAGCGCGCAGATCCCGAGACGGACGTGCACGGGCTCGACGTCGTCGAAGGGCGGGAAGTCGAAGTCGGCGAGCATCGGGTTGCTGCTACTGTCGGCATCCGCCATGGTGTCGGAGGCGGCGGTGCAGTAGGCAGAGCAGGCGGGGTTGGCAGAAGGGAGGGTGGCCGAGGCAGGGGAGGAGGGGGCAGCGACGAAGGAGGGACCTGCCGGCAAGGTGAGAGAGCTGACGTGTTGATCTGGATCGGGGAGCATACGGCGGCGTGTTGGATCGGGGAGGAGGCGTTCCGCATGCTATGGGAGGGAAGCAGATGGGAGAGGAGAGGCCGTCGGCAGCAAGCTGTGGGAGGGACGAGGTGGTGGGTGGGTGGCAGCGTGAGGAGGCAAGGAGGCATGGGTGGGGCGCGAGCGACGGTAGGGTTTGGAGTTTGGACGAGGGGGGTGAGAGGGAAGAGGCCACGATGGGTGAGAGTGTGAGGGGGACGAGGGCCGCCATTAGATCCAGGAGTATCCGACGGTGTGTGACCCATGATCCGTGTGAATGCCTATGGACCAATCAGAACGCAGTAAACACTTTGAAGATGTCATGGCCATTCATATTGGTCATAATTGATTAAAAATAAGTTCTTTTCACAACAAAAGTACTTTCTATTTTTCGAGTAACAGTGATTGTTCTTTTTTGCGAAGAACCTACCAAATATTTGTTGCAAAATGGCACCACATCATTTTTAGAAATCATTAGACCATATTTTATGCACAATTGACCAAATGGTTGGGTGTGAAATTTTTTTATCCACCTCTTGTTAAAAAGACAAATTTCCGACGATTCAGCAAGAAACGGTTCAAATTTGAACTGTAGCTGCCTCATAGTTTGTTATTTATTTTTTTCAAAAATTATTTTTAGGTATAAAAGTAACTATTTAATTAGAGAAACACCAAAAGTTTTCCAAGATTCAACCACTAGCTAGGAACGGTAATGCCCACCGTTTTATTCGCATTTTGAAACGGGCATGAAAAATTAAAACAAATTCAAAAATATGGAAAATCTTCACATTGTGTCATTATATGTGGCCAAGTTATTGGTAAAAGTAATAAACTTGTAATATGATAACTTTTTTAAAAAGTGTTCTAAAAAATGAGCTATCATGCGTGGAGATTCATGGCTTTCAAGCCAAATTATCAATCTTATGGCCACATTCATGGCATGGTTTGTTCAAATGATCTCATATTGTGCACAAGGGTGCATGTTGGAATGACAAACAATGTTGCCTAAGGAAGTTTTCATTTTCTTTAAATGAAACAATCATTTTCAATTTTTCGAGTGCACAAAATGAGGTTTTTTGTGAAGGACCTACCAAATATTTGTTGCAAAATTGTACCAAATCAAATTTATAAAATACTAGGACATATTTAATTCACAATTGACCAAATGGTTGGGTGTGAAAAGTTTTTATCCACCTCTCGTGAAAAAGACAAATTTCCGACGATTCTGGAGGAAACGATTCAAATTTAAACTGTAGCTGCCTCATAGTTTGTTATTTATTTTTTCCAAAAATAATTTTTAGGTACAAAAGTAAATATTTAATCCAAGAAACACTAAAAGTTTTCCAAGATTCAACCACTAGCTAGGAACGGTCATGCCCGGCGATTTGACTGCATTTTGAAACGGGCATGAAAAATTCAAAAAAATTCAAAAAATTGGAAAATCTTCGCATTGTGTCATTATATGTGGCCAAGTTACCATAAAAAGTAATAAACTTGTAATACGATAATTTTTTAAAAAAGTGTTCTCAGAAATGAACTATCATGTGTGGATATTCGTGTCTTTCAAGCCAAATGATCAATCGTATGGCCACATTCATGGCATAGTTTGTTCAAATAATCTCATATTGTGCACAAGGGTGCATGTTGGAACGCCAAACAATGTTGCTTAAGGAAGTTTTCATTTTCTTTGCACAAAAAAATCATTTTCCATTTTTCAAGTGCCCAAAATGAGGTTTTTTTAAGGACCTACCAAATAATTGTTGCAAAATTCGACCAAATCAATTTTCTAAAATACTAAGCCATATTTAATGCATAATTCTGGACCAAATGGTTGGATGTCAAAAGCTTTTATCCTCCTCTCGTGAAAAATACAAATTTCTGTTGATTCAGTTGGAAGCGGGTGAAATTTGAACTGCGGCTGCCTCATAATTTGCTATTTATTTTTTCCAAAAATCAGTTTTAGGTACAAAAGTATCTATTTAATCAAAGAAACACCAAAATTTTTCCAAGATTCAATCACTAGCTAGGAACGGTCATGCCCGCCGTTTTGACCGCATTTTGAAACGGACATAAAAAATTAAAAAAAATTTGAAAACATTCGCATTGTGTCATTATATGTGACCAAGTTACCAGAAAAAATAATAAATTTGTAATACGACAATTATCTTAAAAAAGTGTTATCAGAAATGAGCTATCATGTGTGGAGATCAGTGCCTTTCAAGCCAAATGATCAATCTTATGGCCACATTCATGGCATAGTTTGTTCAAATGATCTCATATTGTGCACAAGGGTGCATGTTGTAATGACAAACAATGTTGCCTAAGTAAGTTTTCATTTTCTTTGCACGAAAAAATAATTTTCAATTTTTCGAGTGCCCAAAATGAGGTTTTTTTGTGAAGGACCTACCAAATATTTGTTGCAAAATTGTACCAAATCAATTTTATAAAATACTAGGGCATATTTAATGCACAATTGACCAAATGTTGGGTGAGAAAAGTTTTTATCCACCTCTCGTGAAAAAGACAAATTTCCGACAACTCAGTAAGAAACGGTTCAAATTTGAACTTCAGATGCCTCATAGTTTGTTATTTATTTATTCCAGAAATAATTTTTAGGTACAAAAGTAACTATTTAATCAGAGAAACACCAAACATTTTCCAAGATTCAACCACTAGCTAGGAAAGGTCATGCCCGCCGTTTTGACCGCATTTTGAAACGGGCATGAAAAATTCAAAAAATTGGAAAACCTTCACATTGTGTCATTATATGTGGCCAAGTTACCGGTTAAAGTAATAAACTTGTAATACGATAAAAAAAGTGTTCTCCAAAATGAACTATCATGTGTGGAGATTCATGGCTTTCAAGCCAAGTGATCAATATGGCCACATTCATGGCATAGTTTGTTCAAATGATCTCATATTGTGCACAAGGGTGCATTTTGTAATGCCAAACAATGTTTCCTAAGGAAGTTTTCATTTTCTTTGCACAAAAAAAAACATTTTACATTTTTCGAGTGCCCAAAATGAGGTTTTTTTTGTGAAGGACCTACCAAATAATTGTTGCAAAATTGGACCAAATCAATTTTCTAAAATACTAAGCCATATTTCATGCATAATTTTTGACCAAATGGTTGGGTGTGAAAAGTTTTTATCCACCTCTCGTGAAAGACAAATTTGTGCTGATTCAGCTAGAAGTGGGTCAAATTTGAACTGCGGCTGCCTCATAGTTTGCTATTTATTTTCCCAAAAATCATTTTTAGGTACAAAAGTATCTATTTAATCAGAGAAACACCAAAAAATTTCCAAGATTCAACCATTAGCTCGGAACGGTCATGCCCACCGTTTTGACCGCATTTTGAAACAGGCATAAACAAAACAAAAATAAATCAAGAAATTTGAAAACCTTCGCATTGTGTCATTATATGTGACCAAGTTACCAGAAAAAACAATAAATTTGTAATATGGCAAATATTTTAAAAAAGTATTCTCAGAAACGAGCTATCATGTGTGGAGATCAATGCCTTTCAAGCCAAATGATCAATCTTATGGCCACATCCATGGCATAGTTTGTTCAAATGATGTCATATTGTGCACAAGGGTGCATCTTGGAATGACAAACAATGTTGCCTAAGGAAGTTATCATTTTCTTTGCACCAAAAAATCATTTTCCCTTTTTCGAGTGCCCAAAATGAGGTTTTTTGTGAAGGACCTACCAAATATTTGTTGCAAAATTGTACCAAATCAATTTCTAAAATACTAGGACATATTTAATGCACAATTGACCAAATGGTTGGGTGTGAAAAGCTTTGATCCACCTTTCGTGAAAAAGACAAATTTCCGTCGATTCAGGAGGAAGCGGGTCAAATTTGAACTGGAGCTGCCTCATAGTTTGCTCTTTATTGTTTACAAAAATCATTTCTAGGTACATAAGTATATATTTAATCAGAAATACATGGTTTGGTGGTGATACATCGAGGTTTGGAAAGTGGCCGAGCGCCCCAACTCCAGAGCGTGTAAACTCGCATGCCCGGCGCGTGGTCACCGCATGACTTTGGCGTTTCCATGCGTTCTGGGCGGCCTAGGCATGTCTAGTGGGTTCGGCAGTCCCTAGGTAGGTGCTAGGAATAAAATCACAACATAAGATTCTCAAGAGGAGACCGAACTATGCTCAAACATGAATTAGCAGCCAAGTGTTTGATTAGCGGTACGGGAAATGCACATGGCTATCGGGCGTGAGTTTTGGCTGAGGATGATCAGTTACTAAGAAGACTGTCTTCACAAATTTTCATCTCAAAAGGAGGAGACTAGGTGGTACTTGCTTTGCAAAGTAACACACTAGACATAAATATGAATGTTGAAGCTGAGCTCAAACTAATGAATGGATTGAGCTGAAATTTGGTGGAGGATGGTTATTTGGGCATAGGAAAGCACTATAGAAAATGGATACCATTTGGACATGCCAAAGTGGCACTTCCTTCACAATGCTCTTCTCTAAACAGAAACTTTGGAAAATTAGTGAGAGAAATTGGCTAAATGAAATGAGCTCAAATTTGGTGTATGTAAGTTACATAGGCATATAGAATATGTGGCGAAAATTCAACTCATTAGGATATGCATAGCTAGTACTTCTTTCACAAAGGTTCTAGGTGGAAAAAAACTTTGCAAATTTGCCGAGGAAGATTTACTGGGCAAATGGAGCTAAATTTTGTCATAAGGCAATGATTTGGATAGGAAAGAGTGGCCAAAATTTTTGAGGGCAATCAAAAATATATAAATAGCACTTCCTTCAAAATGCTCTTCTCTAAACAAAAACTTTAGAAAATTAGTTAGAGAAATTGGCTAAATGAACTGAGCTCAAATTTGGTGTAGGTAAGTTACATAGGCATATAGAATATGTGGCAAAAATTCAACTCATTAGGACATGCATAGCTAGTACTTCTTTCACAAAGGTTCTAGCTGGACAAAAACTTTGGAAATTTGGCAAGGAAGATTTACTGGGCAAATGGAGCTGAATTTTGTCATGAGGCAATGCTTTGGATAGGAAATAGTGCCCAAAAATTTTGAGGGCAATCAAGAATATATAAATAGCACTTCCTTCACAAAGTGTTGTTCTGAACAGAATAGGAAAATGAATATTGTTGAATTATTTTTGAACTAGGCAAGGAAGATTTTTTACATATTTGACTAACATATGACCCAAAGAATTTATGAGATTTTTTTGGGAATTTTGGGAATGATAGAAGTATAGGTTGCTTCACAGCCTAGGGCAAAAATTGACACATGGACATGACACATAGGAAAAACTGATGAGGTGGCACCTAGTCATAGCAACCCACCACAATTTACAAGGTTATGACCATCTATATTGGTCGTGATCAGCTAGAAATAAGGCAGCGGAGCAGTGCTATCTGCTTTATGACCATTTCGTGTAAGGAAATTACGACCTTTCTGATCAAAATGGTCGTTATAGTTCAGGGTTTGGAGCCCCCCGAATAGGTTTTGACCAATTGCTCTCAAATGGTCATAGATTTATGAACACTTCTTCCAGGGTCACTAACAGAAGGTCACAAGCTGACATATTTCTTGCAGTGTTTGGAGTGGGATTGGCACCAGGGGCGGAGCTGGGCCCCGGCCACCCAGGTCCCAGGCCTGGGGCATAGAATTTTTACTAGCCTATTATATATGTATGATTTTCTGCAGGCCCGGGGTGTAGAGCCCAGTAAAACGAAGGCCCAGAGTGGCATTTGCTGTCTCACCTCGTGAAACAGACGCACGAGCACAAGGAGACTTCTCTCGAAAAAAAGAGCACGAGGAGACCCCCAACTCACGCACGCGCAACAAGAAAATAGGAAACTGACGGGCGCACGCACATCATGAATCTTCAGGAGACGCCAGCGATCAAGAGGCCGCCACCAATCTAACGCACACACGACGCACGCAAGATCTATCTCCAGAAGTGCAGAGTCCAGACTCTAGCGCTCATGCCGGCCACCGGCGCCGTCGTTCATCGCCGTCTCGGCTACCGCTGGACATCCCTCCTATGCGCAGTGCGCTGGTCACCCAATCTACCGCTTGTTGACTGCCGTACCTTGGTATTTTTTTATGCTTTTCCGGTTTCCCTTGATAGCTGATGCTTCTGCTCGTATCATGTTCTACAACGTCGGTGTGTATCAGTGTATATAAACTGCTCTTAATTGGAATAATGTGTGTATGTGTATCAAGTCATATATCTAGTGTATTGTTGAACTCAAATTGTTGTAATTACCAATTTCATTTCATATTGTAGAAAAAACAAGATGAAGAGATTTTTTTTCATCGGTGTCTGCAATGAGCGTGTCCACACCTATCATTTTAGATGGAGGGAATCAAGCGACAGAGGGGGCTGAATCAACACCTGAAACTGACACTACCATTGAAATGGGACCACCGCCTTCGACTTCAAGCGACCCACCTGCAATGTCAACTCCAGAGAGTAACAATATTGGTAATCCCGCTGATGCCCATGATCAATTCCGTAAAGGTGATATTGAACTTGATCCTGGTCTTAGGAAACCAATTGAAAGCTTAGATCCAAACATTAGAGATGCTGCTAGAAGGATTTATATAAATATGGGTCCATGCCAACCAACTGAACATAAATATAAAAAAACACCCAAAGGAAAGTTTTCAAAGAAAAGAAGCTTCCATGCTAATGGGTTCAAGAACCATGGTGATTGGTTGGATATAGTGTTGCTAAAGAAGTAGCCTTTTGTTTCTATTGCTTTCTTTTTAAGCAAGCAAGAGCGAAAAATTATGGTATTGAGGCATTCACAAGGGTAGGATTTAGAAATTGGAAGGATGGACCTAGTGTTCTTGATACACATGTTGGTAAACATGATAGTGCTCACAATAAAGCTAGACAACAGTACGAGGCTTTCAAAAATCAAAGGCAACATGTGACACATGTGATGGATCGTGGTAGCAAAAAGAGTGATGGATTATGGTAGCAAAAAGAGCTTTCTCAGCTATGAGTATTATCAAGACAAAGTTGAGGAATATGATGAGTGATGACTGGCTTAATTATAGGATGGTTTGCTATATTGAGTGAGATGTATTTGCAAGTACTGACGATCATGATATTGTATATCGATTTCAATCATATAGGTCTCGCAAAGGGCTTTTACCTCGTCAAAGTGGTAAGTTCAGATTTGTATCAATGATAATTCTTTCACTTGATATCTATGCCTTCTCTTATGAAAATTTTCTTTTCATGTCTTGAAAGTGTTGGCTCTTCTTCCACCGATGATGAGGTTATGTGACGCACTGATGAAGAAAATCATTGATTTGGTACCTTTTTTTTATCATATACTGTTCTTTGTAGTTCTTGACATGTTTTTATCTATTTTGTCGTACCATTAAGCATTGAGCTTAAATTCTAAATTTTTCGTGCAATTGGGACATATTTTGTATGAGGCTTCTTTTATGGTAGCTAAAAGTCTTATGGACGTTAAATTTTTTCCTTGGGGCAAAATTCTTTTTGGGTCCGAGGCTTGCTACAATCCTGGCTCGCCACTAATTGGCACCCCCTCTGCACTGTCTAGCACGCTCATCGTCGTTCCTTGATACATCTCCATCATATCTACTTTGCCAAACTCTTTTGCCCTTGTTTTGAACTCTAATTTGCATGATTTGAATGGAACTAACCCGGACTGACGCTGTTTTCAGCAGAATTGCCATGGTGTTATTTTTGTGCAAAAATAAAAGTTCTCGGAATGACCTGAAACTTCACGGAGATTTTTTTGGAATAAATAAAAAATATTGGCACAAAAATCAATAGAGGGGAACCCACCACCCGTCCCCAAGGTGCGTCCCCCTGGCTTGTGGGTCCCACGAAGCTCCACCGACCTTAACTCCAACTCCATATATTCATGTTCAGGGAGAAAAAAATCAGAGAGAAGGATTCATCGTGTTTTATCATACGGAGCCGTCGCCACCTCCTATTCTTCCTCGGGAGGGCAGATCTGGAGTCTGTTTTGGGCTACGGAGAGGGGAAATCATCGCCATCGTCATCATCAACCATCCTCCATCACCAAATTCATGATGCTCACCGTCGTGCATGAGTAATCCCATTGTAGGCTTGCTGGACGGTGATGGGTTGGATGAGATTTACCATGTAATCGAGTTAGTTTTGTTAGGGTTTGATCCCTAATATCCACAGTGTTCTAAGATTGATGTTGCTATGACTTTGCTATGCTTAATGCTTGTCACTAGGGCCCGAGTGCCATGATTTCAGATCTGAACCTATTATATTTTCATGAATATATTTGTGTTCTTGATCCTATTGCAAGTTATAGTGACCTACTACGTGTTATGATCCGGCAACCCCGGAGTGACGATAGTCGGGACACTTCCCGGTAATGACCGTAGTTTGAGGAGTTCATGTATTCACCAAGTGCTAATGCTTTGTCCCGGTTCTCTATTAAAAGGAGTCCTTAATATCCCTTAGTTTGCAATAGGACCCCGCTGCCATGGGAGGGTAGGACAAAAGATGTCATGCAAGTTCTTTTCCATAAGCACGTATAACTATATTGATAATACATGCCTACATTATATTGATAATTGGAACTAGTTCTGTGTCACCCTAGGTTTTAGCTGTTGCATGAAGAATGCCATCCGACATAATTATCCATCATTGATCCATTGCCTATGAGCTCATTTCATGTTGATCTTTGCTTAGTTAGTTTTACGTTGCCATTGGTATGATTGCTACAAAACTACTACTATTACTTTTGCCACTGTTACTGTTACTTCCATACTACTTTGCTACTAAATACTTTGTTGTAGATATTAAGTCTTTCAGGTGTGGTTGAAGTAACAACTCAGCTGCTAATAGTTGAGAATATTCTTTGGCTCCCCTTATGTCGCATCAATAAATTTGGGTTGAATACTCTACCCTCGAAAACTGTTGCGATCCCCTATACTTGTGGGTTATCAAGACCTTTTTCTGGCACCATTGCTGGGGAGCATATCTCTATTCTCTGAGTCACTTGGGATTTATATCTGTTGATCACTATGAGGAATCTGAAATACAACAAAACCAAGATCTATCCCTCTACTACAAGGGGGGGGGTAAGGAACTGCTATCTAGCTCTGCACTTGATTCACCTTATGTTTTGAGTAAACTTGCGGCACCTACACCTGCTATTGATTCTGATATGTCACAGATTGTTGATGATGCCACTTCTGCTATGCACGATGCTTATGATCATACTACTTCTTTGCTTGATAATATTGTGCCATTAGGTGAATTTCTTGATGAACAACTTGCTAGGGTTAGAGAGAATGAAATTACCGAAACTGATGATATTATTGAAACTGAAGATTATGATTCTCTCCCTAGATATGAATTGCCTGTTGTACCTGAGGGTTATATTATGGATGAAGAAACTACTAGAGACTTTTTTGCTTGCAATGATAGAGATGATCTTAAGAATTTGTTAGCTAAGCTGAAAGAAAAGTCTTTGAATGCTAGAATGCAATATGATCCTAAGTTTGCAGCTTCACCTATCTTTGTTACTGATAAGGACTATGAATTCGCTATCGATCCTGAGTTAATTACTTTGGTTGAATCTGATGCTTTCTATGGTTATGAATCTGAAACTGTTGTGGCACATCTTACTAAATTGAATGATATAGCCACCCTATTTGCTCATGAGGAGAAAATTTGCTATTACTATATTCTTAAATTGTTTCCTTTCTCGTTAAAGGGTGATGCTAAGTTATGGTTTAATTCCCTTGCTCCTGGTTGTGTGCATAGTCCCCAGGATATGATTTACTACTTCTCTGAAAAATATTTCTCTGTTCATAAGAAACAAGCCACCTTAAGGGAAATATTTAACTTTGTGCAAATTGAAGAAGAGAGTCTCCCACAAGCTCGGGGGAGGCTTCTCCAATTACTTAATGCTTTGCCTGATCATCCTCTCAAGAAAAATGAAATACTTTATATCTTTTATAATGGACTAACCGATGCTTCTAGGGACCACCTAGATAGTTGTGATGGTTGTGTTTCAGGGAAAGAACTGTTGAGCAAGCTGAATTGCTATTGAATAATATATTGAGTAATGATAATGATTGGACACTTCCTGAACCAACTCCTAAGCCAAATCCGAAGAAAAGAGGTATTTTATTTCTCAGTCCTGAAGACATGCAAGAGACAAAGAAATCTATGAAAGAAAAAGGTATTAAAGCTAAAGATGTTAAGAATTTACCGCCTATTGAAGAAATACATGGTCTTGATAACCCGACACAGGCAGTAGAGATAAAATCTCTCTATAGATTTGATGAAGGTGATATCCCTCATAATAAGTCTGCTAGTCAATGCTTGGATGAGTTTGATAATTTTTTTGTTAAACAAGAAAACTTCAATGGTTATGTTAGTAGACAATTGAAACATAATGCTCTCATGCTTGTCTACTTGGGTGATTATATGAGTAGAATTGTTAATGATCTTAAGCTTATTAGTAAGCATGTTTCCATGGTTAGAACTCAAGTAGATCAAGTACTTAAGGCACAAGATGATTTGCTCAATGAGTTGAATAGTAAGAAAAATGATAATGTTGTTAGGGTTATGACTAGAGGTGGTAAAATGACCCAAGAACCTTTGTATCCCGAGGGCCATCCTAAGATAGTAGAGCAAGATTCTCATAGAATTAATACTGATGCACCTAGTCCTTCTAATGAAAAGAAAAAGAAAACGGACAGGACTTTGCATGCTTCTAGTGAACCTGTTGTAGATACACCTGAATCCTAATGATATTTCTATTTCTGATGCTGAGACACAATCTGGTGATGAATATGAACCTATTGATAATGTTAATGATGATGTTCATGTTGATGCTCAACCTAGCAATGATAATGATGTGGAGATTGAACCTGCTGTTGATCTTGATAACCAACAATCAAAGAATCAACATTATGATAAGAGAGACTTTGTTGCTAGGAAACATGGTAAAGAAAGTGAAGCATGGGTTCAGAAACCCATGCCCTTTCCTCCTAAACCATCCAAGAAAAAGGATGGTGAGGATTTTGAGCGCTTTGCTGAAATGATTAGACCTATCTTTTTGTGTATGCGTTTGACTGATATGCTTAAAATGCCTCCTTATGCTAAGTATATGAAAGATATTGTTACAAATAAAAGAAAGATACCGGAGGCTGAAATTTCCACCATGCTTGCTAATTACACTTTTGAGGGTGGAATGCCAAATAAACTAGGAGACCCAGGAGTACCAACTATACCATGCTCCATTAAAGGAAACTATATTAAAACTGCTTTATGTGATCTTGGAGCCGGTGTTAGTGTTATGCCTTTATCTTTATACCGTAGACTTGAATTGAATAAGTTGACACCTACTGAAATATCTTTGCAAATGGTTGATAAATCAACTACTATACCCATCGGTATTTGTGAGGATGTGCCTATTGTGGTTGCAAACGTTACTATCTTAATAGACTTTGTTATTCCTGATATTCCCGAGGACGACAGTATGTCAATCATCCTTGGTAGACCCTTTTTCAATACTGCAGGGGCTGTTATTGATTGCAACAAAGGCAATGTCACTTTTCATGTTAATGGAAATTAGCATACAATACACTTTCCGAAGAAACAACCTCAAGTTCATAGTATCAATTCTATTGGAAAAATTTCAACTATTACTATTGGAGGTTTTGAATTCCCTCTTCCTACTGTGAAAAAGAAATATGATATTCTTATTGTTGGGGGCATGCATATCCCCATTTAGGTAACTTAGTGTTATTCGAAAATTCTTTGGTTTCATGTCATTCGGAAGAAGTTTGTTAATAAGACTTGATCAACCTTGTTAATGGATTCCTTTTGATGGGCATGAGATGGAGGAATTTAGTAAACACAACTCTCTGTACCCACTCTTTACTTTCCGTTTCTTAAAATAAATAAAGAAAAAATAGTATTTTCTATCTGTTTGCTGAATTATCCGTGAAACAAAAAATGTCCCGAAAATAAAAGTTCTCCAAATGCCCTAAAAATTTAGTATAATTTTATATAGAATATTTGAGAATTTCTGGCAATAAACTTGCATGAGGGGGATGCACCAGTGGGCCACAAGGGTGGAGGGCATGCCCTACCCCACAGGGCGCGCCCCTGCCTTGTGGGTCCCACATGGGTCCCCCTCACTTATTCTAGCACCCATCCACTTCGTCTTCCTCCAGAAAAAATCACCCCATAGCTCAAACCCCTGTTCTTGCTCATCCTGCTGCCATTTTCGATCTCCTTGTGTAAAGCTCCATTTGCAAAACTGCTTTGTGGGATTGTTCTTCGAGGAAGAAAATGATAAGGAGATTGTTGAGAGGCTCCTCGAGTCAGGGTTCAAAGGAAAAACAAAATGAAGAGAAAGAAAAACCTAAGTATAACCTTCCTCGCACCACAGAGGTTCGGTCGTGTGAATGGCCATGTGATGCATTCTTAGAGGCGGCCGGATTTTATGAGGATTTCTATTATTTGGTGGAGAATGCAAGCATCACCGACTTCCTCCACGACCAGTGCGATCAGTACCTCCTACTCACTAATACTTTTGTGAAAAATTTTCATTTTCATGCTAGGAGATCATCACCCATGGTAGAATTTTATTTATATGATGAGCATAAGGAGATGACACTTTATGACTTTTGTGAGGTTTGCAAGTTACCTTACGAGGGCAGCGTCGATGAGCCACGTCCTAGAGATGTGGAATATTATATTGATGAAGTTACCATTGGGGAAAGGAGAAAGGTGCCGGAAGTGAGAGTGGTTAGTTTACATTTTTCTGTTTTGCGCTACTACTCATTATTTGCTGGGAGATGTTTAATTGGTCGCGGGGAGAGTGGAGGCCTTAGTGCTCCTGACCTTGCTATTTCGCGCCATGCTTTATTTCATGATAAAACTTTTAGTTTGGGTGCTATGGTTGCTCGACTGTTGAGTTTAAACCATACGAAGGGTCCTATCTTTGGAGGTATCTATGCCTCCCGCCTTGCTAAACGCTTTGAAATACCCATTAGGCATGATGAGAGAGAGGAGAAGCTGCTGCCCACTATATACTTAGATTACGATAGTATGGTAGCACATGATTTTATTAAGAAAGACGATGACAAGAGACTCATCTATAACATGGTATTTAGCGAGAAGACTTGTCAGATTATTACCTTGCCTGCACCTTTTTTGTTCGATATTCATTCAGGTAGGTACTTCATCATGAACGCGGACATTTACGCATATTGGGAGGGGACGTGATCCCTAGTTCCTGAGCCAGAGCCATCACCCGGTCCGTATCAGTAGTGTATTTATCAGTGGGAGCTGTAGGAGCTCGCTAACCAGTGGAACCCCCGGGATCCTCCTCAGTACACCAGAGAGGGCTGAAGGAAATATGCCCTAGAGGCAATAATAAAGTTGTTATTTTATATTTCCTTATTCATGATAAATGTTTATTATTCATGCTAGAATTGTATTAACCGGAAACTTGATACACGTGTGAATACATAGACAAAACACCGTGTCCCTAGTACGCCTCTACTAGACTAGCTCGTTGATCAAAGATGGTTAAGTTTCCTAGCCATGGCCATGACTTGTCATTTGATAAACGGGATCAGATCATTAGTGGAATGATGTGATGGACAAGACCCATCCGCTAGCTTAGCATAATGATCGTTCAGTTTTATTGCTACTGCTTTCTTCGTGTCAAATATATATTCCTCCGGCTATGAGATTATGCAACTCCCAGACACCGGAGAATACCTTGTGTGCTATCAAATGTCACAACATAACTGGGTGATTATAAAGATGCTCTACAGGTATCTCCGAAGGTGTTTGTTGGGTTGGCATAGATCAAGATTAGGATTTGTCACTCCGAGTTTCGGAGAGGTATCACTAGGCCCTCTTGGTAATGCACATCATATGAAGCCTTGCAAGCAATGTGACTAATGAGTTAGTTACGGGATGATGCACTACGGAACGAGTAAAGAGACTTGCCGGTAACGAGATTGAACTAGGTATGAGGATACCGACGATCGAATCTCGGCAAGTAACATACCGATGACAAAGGGAATAATGTATGTTGACATTGTGGTTCGACCGATAAAGGTCTTCCTAGAATATGTGGGAACCAATATGAGCATCCAGGTTCCGCTATTGGTTATTGACCGGAGAGGTGTCTTGGTCATGTCTACATAGTTCTCGAACCCATAGGGTCCGCATGCTTAACGTTCAATGACGATATGTATTACATGAGTTATGTGTTTTGGTGACCGAAGGTTGTTCGGAGTACCGGATGAGATCGCAGACATGACGAGGAGTCTCGAAATGGTCGAGAGGTAAAGATTGATATATCGGAAGGTTATATTCGGACACCGGAATGGTTCTAGAGAGGTTCGAGTATTTTTTGGAGCACCGAGGGGTTACCGGAACCCCCCCCCCCCGGGAAGTAATGCGCCTTATTGGGCCATAGGGGAAAGAGGAGGCATGCTGCAGAGGTGGCGCCCCCCCATAGGGAGTCTGAATTAGATAAAGGGGAGGGGCGCGACCCCCTTTCCTTCCCCCTATCTCTTTCCCTCCACTTCACTCGTTTCCCCTCCGTTGGAAAGGAAGGGGGCGACTAGGATAGGACTCCTAGTGGGACTCCCCCCACTTGGCGTGCCCCCTAGGGCCGGCGGCCTCCCCTCTCCTCCTTTATATAAGGGAGAAGGGGGGCACCCCAAAGCACAATAGTTGTTTCTTAGCCATGTGCGGTGCCCCCCTCCACCGTTTACTCCTTTGGTCATATTGTCGTAGTTCTTAGGCGACGCCCTGCACGGATCACATCACCAACACCGTCACCAAGCCTTTGTGCTGATGGAACTCATCGACTCCTTCGTGCCTCTACTGGATCAAGAGTTTGTGGGACTTCATCAAGCTGAACGTGTGCAGAACTCGGAGGTGTCGTACGTTCGGTACTTGATCGGTTGATTCAAGAAGCAAACGTTCGACTACATCAACCGCGATAAGTTAACGCTTCTGCTTTCGGTCTACGAGGGTACGTGGACACACTCTTCCCCTCTCGTTGCTATGCATCTCCTAGATAGATCTTGCGTGTTCGTAGGAACATTTTTGAAATTGCATGCTACATTTCCCAACAAGGGCTACTTTGATCCATGGGCATAGACCAACTTGGGCCAAAAGCCTAAGCTTGGGGGAGTATGTATTTCTCACCGACATTACATTCATGTTCACACACTCATTCTAGTTGTCGGTGTTCATACTTTTTCATTGTAATATCCATGTTAGTTTATTTCTTTTTCTTGCTTTCTTCTTGTGTGTTTGAAAAACTTCGAGAAAAACCAAAAAATTAGTTGTAGTTTAGTTTACTTTCCATGATTGTTTAGTAGTAGTATTAAAATAAAACCCAAAAAGATTTCTCGTTCTTCTTTGCTTGTTGGTAGCTTTCCCGTGTAAATAGTTTTTCTCGTTCTTGTTTTACTTTCTTTAGAAAAACAAAAACTCCAAAATAATTTCAGTGTGTTTCTTTGAAATTCTTTTCTTTTCTTTGGGGGTCGAGAGGAGAAGACCACGATGAAAATGTTGAGTGGCTCTCATATGCATTATTGTTGATCTAACAAAGAGCCCATATTACCTTGTCCTCTCCTTTGAATGAATGTTTGCACATTCCAACTTAGTCTATAGGATGTGCACTATTATTATTATCCACACCGTTCGGTCGTGCAAGTGAAAGGCAATAATGACGATATATGATGAAATGATTGAGATGAGGAAAACCTGGTATGAACTTGACCTATGTTGTTTTTGTAAATATGATTGGTTCATCATTCTTGATTCAGCCCATTGCGGATGAAACATGTTTGCAATGACAATTAGAGATTATAGTCACTCATGCCATGCTTAATTAGCTAGGAGTTTATAATGGTTTACCTAGCGTGCCAACATGATTTTAAAATGGTTGTGATGTAGTATGATAGGATGGTATCCTCCTTTGAATGATTCGAGTAGCTTGACTTGGCTGACTTGGCACATGTTCACGCATGTAGTTGAAACAAAATCAACATATCCTCCACGATATTTATGTTCATGGTGATTTATATCCTACTCATGCTTGCACTCAATGTTGATTAATCTTAATGCATGTTTATGACTGTTGTCGCTCCCCAGCCTTTTTCTAGCCTTCACTTGTACTAAGCGGGAATACCGCTTGTGCATCCACTTCCATAAACCCAAAGTTGTTCCATACGAGTCCACCATACCTACCCATATGCGGTATTTACCTGCCGTTCCAAGTAAATTTGCATGTGCCAAACTCTAAACCTTCAAATGATAATTTGTTTTGTATGCCCAAATCGCTCATGTAGCGACTGAGGGTTGTTAGTATCTTACATGCTAGGTGGGTTATTCTCATGATGAGTGGACTCCGCTCATCATTCACGAGAGGATGGCTGGTAACCGGGATGCCCAGTTCCATTCTCAAATCAAATCAAAATATAATTGCAAACAAAACTCCCCTAGTACTATTGTTAGTTGGATGGTACCCGTTGTTTGGACCAGCCGTGGAATGTCCTTGTTGGTGGTGGGGGAGTATAAACTTAACCATTTTGTTTGGGAACCGCCTACAATGTATCTAGTATGGAAGATACCGAGACCTCTTGGTTGTTATGTTGACAATGAAAGCATATCGCTCAAAATATTATTTATCTCTGTTTCAAAAACTCGAGCTCTGGCACCTCTGCAAATCCCTGCTTCCCTCTGCGAAGGGCCTATCTATTTAATTTTATTCCTGAGTCATCATCCTCTTATAAAAAGCACCAGTTAGGGAGCACCCCTGTCATTTGTATGCATTGTTATTAGTTGATATTGAGTATGACTATGACTGGATCTCTTTTACCATGAATTACAATGTCTAGTCAGTCCTTGATCTTCAGGGGCGCTCTGCATTTATGTTTTGCGGTCTCAAAAGGGCTAGCGAGATACCATTTTGTTATATCATATCATGATTGTTTCGAGAAAGTGTTGTCATCCAAGATTTATTATTATTGCTTGCTAGTTGATTATGCCATTGATATGAGTAAATGTGAGACCTAAATGTTATTGTGAATATGGTTAGTCCATAATCTTGGCTGAAAACTTGAATGCTAGCTTTACATATTTGCAACAACAAGATCAAACAGAGTTTGTGGAAGTTTTTTCTTGATCACTTTTAGTTTGTCAACTGAATTGCTTGAGGACAAGCAATGGGTTAAGCTTGGAGGAGTTGATACGTCTCCATCGTATCTACTTTTCCAAACTCTTTTGCCCATGTTTTGGACTCTAATTTGCATGGTTTGAATGGAACTAACTCGGACTGATGCTGTTTTCAGCAGAACTGCCATGGTTTTATTTTTGTGCAAAAATAAAAGTTCTCGGAATGACCTAAAACTTCAAGGAGAATATTTTTGGAATAAATAAAAATATTGGCGAAAGAATCAATAGAGGGGACCCACCACCTGTCCATAAGGGTGGGGGCGTGCCCTACCCCCTTGGGCACGTCCCCCTGGCTTGTGAGTCGCACGAAGCTCCACCGACCTCAACTCCAACTCCATATATTCATGTTCGGGGAGAAAAAAATCAGAGAGAAGGATTCATCGCGTTTTACGATACGGAGCCGCCGCCACCTCTTGTTCTTTCTCGGGAGAGCATATCTCGAGTCCATTTCGGGCTATGGAGAGAGGAAATCATCGCCATCGTCATCATCAACCATCCTCCATCACCAATTTCATGATGCTCACCGTCGTGCGTGAGTAATCCCATCGTAGGCTTGCTCGACGGTGATGGGTTGGATGAGATTTACCATGTAATCGAGTTAGTTTTGTTAGGGTTTGATCCCTAGTATCAACTATGTTCTAAGATTGATGTTGCTATGACTTTGCTATGCTTAATGTTTGTCACTAGGGCCCGAGTGCCATGATTTCAGATCTGAACCTATTATGTTTCACGAATGTATTTGTGTTCTTGATCCTATCTTGCAAGTTATAGTCACCTACTATGTGTTATGATCTGGCAACCCCGGAGTGACAATAGTCGGGACACTTCCCGGTGATGACCGTAGTTTGAGGAGTTCATGTATTCATTAAGTGCTAATGCTTTGGTTCAATTCTCTATTAAAAGGAGGCCTTAATATCCCTTAGTTTCCAATAGGACCCCACTGCCACGGGAGGGTAGGACAAAAGATGTCATGCAAGTTTTTTTCCTAAGCACGTATGACTATATTTGGATACATGCCTACACTATATTGATAAACTGGAGCTAGTTCCGTGTCACCCTTGGTTATAACTATTGCATGATGAATGCCATCTGACATAATTATCCATCATTGATCCATTGCCTACGAGCTCGTTTCATATTGATCTTTTCTAAGTTACTTTTCCATTGCCACTGTCACGATTGCTACAAAACTGCTACTATTACTTTGGCCACCATTACCATTACTTACATACTACTTTGCTACTTAATACTTTGCTGCAGATATTAAGTCTTTCAGGTGTGGTTGATTCGACAACTCGGCTGCTAATACTTGAGAATATTCTTTGGCTCCCCTTGTGTCGAATCAATAAATTTGGGTTGAATACTCTACCCTCAAAACTGTTGCGATCCCCTATACTTGTGGGTTATCATTCCCGAGATCCATGTCCTTGTCGAAGGCTACAAAGGTGCGAAGGGAAGGGGAAAGAATGTGCTCCCTGGTACGACGTCAAAGGGCACCCTGACCATGCAAGCTTGCTTAGTTTCCCTTCATCACCTTCCTAGACCATATCTAGCCCGCCAACTTTGATGGAGGCCCTTCCTTCCATGCGCCAGCAGAAATTGTTAGAGAACTAATCTGGAGCATGTCGTGTCGCCAGTGTGCCATCTTTCAGTTAACCTTGTCTCCAGAATCTTCTATGTCTCTCTAACTCCATTATGTCGCCAATTTCAGGAATGAGCGTAGCACCATCGCCGCCAGCTGCTGCAACACCCCGTCCTAGATTGTACCATGGCAAATTGTACAAATTTGGAACATGGAAACAAATTGTACCATGGCAAATTTTATATTTGGATTATGGCAAATATAAATTTAGGCCATAGCAATATTTGGTACTATGGGAAATTTACTTTTTGGACCATGGTCAATAATTTTTGGAACATGGCAAAAACTTTGAACAAACAATGGTAAATTCCTGTTTACACCGTGGCAAATTTATTTTGAACACCCCACAACAATTTTTTTTCATAAGACTATTTCACAAATTTTCCTTCTTATTACTTTTTTGTCATCATCTTATGAAACAATGACAACTTAGGTTCAAACATAATTATTGAGTTTTCTTGTTTGTTTTTAATATGTGGCAGATTTAGTTTCTCATGCATGCACATTGTAAATTTTCATGTATGGCATTTCGGTATGGCATGCAAACTTATGCCCAAACAAACATCCAATCTGCTGACAAATTTATAAATTAGAGGATGACATTTTAATAAAGTATAGCATGGTTATGTTATAAATTACAGAACTGCAATTGGTAAATTTTATGTTTTCTGTCTCATTTTCTATAAAAGAAATGATTTTTTGTTCATGGCAATTTCTTGGCAATGGAGGCCATGCATCCGTTTCCCATTTCTCAAAAAAGAAAAAACATCTGTTTGCTCTCAATTGACCGACGGGTTCCCATTAAAACATTGGTCGGCCGGTATGTGCGTATACTGCATAGGTTGGTTTCAGATCGATGCAGACCAACACGCATAACAGTACAACAGTACACGAACCAACCTGTGATTGAATGGTTAGAGGGATTATGGTATCCCCAGTCCACCAGAGTTCAAGTCCTGCTGCTCGCATTTATTTCTGAATTTATTTCAGGATTTCCGCTGATAAGATGATATGCCGACTCAGTCTTTCGGAGGTGCTCATAGGGTAGGGTGTGCGTGTGTACATTTATAGGGGTGAGTGTATGAACGTGTATATGATCGCTTGTGTCTGTACTGTGTTAAAAGAAAACAGTACTACAACAGTACAAGAGCAGCACTCCGACTCAGACACTAGAAGATTGGATGAACACGTAGGTCGATTTCTAATTCCCGATCGATCATGGTTGATATCGAGAACCCACCTACTCCCAACAACAGTTCTGCCATAGATGTTGTCGACGGCGGCGACTGCGCCGTGATGGCGGAGCCAAGCCGACACAGCTTCTGGGCATGGAAAGAAAGATTCATCATCCGGTTCCGGACCGATGAACATCCTGACGCCGGAGAGGAGGTCTCAGCGGTGGATGCTGATCAACTTAGCCGGCATATCTTCGTATGTGGGGGCCTTCTGGTCGTGCTCATGATCATCACCGTCTCCATGGTCATGCTGGTGCTTGTCCACCGACAGTCGCACTCCATCGCCGCATCGGTGGTGTACGTTGTCACGCACATCCTTGGGTTCTTGGGCCTGGTCGTCGCAGTATGTGCTGGGGCACCTTTTTTGCTCATCTTGTAGACGCGATGGCGGAGGGGAGGCAGAGGGGGTCGTAGACTGGTTAATGTAAGTTTAAACCGTAGAATATTCTCTATTTTGATGGCGTGTCTAGCATTGTCGGAAGCGCGGAAGGTGTGTCTTCGTCGGATCTCATCGGAATTGTTTGGTGCTGATTTATTTGGATCCAATCCTCGTCCATGCATTTACATGTTTGGTCCTTGCTTCCAACTTACGACTCTCTTCATCAACCATGGTTGCTGCTCGTGTGCGCTGGTCATGTGGTGACTTTTCAAGTGTCTACTACAACAGGTTTGTCCAACTCCAGTGATGAAGGGGCGATGATGATGGGGCGACTTCGGCTCTCTCTAGTGCTTATAATCGATTCTATGTGGTCCACGGATCTGATTATAACTTTTTTTATCTTTGGTGTTTTTTGTACTACCATGCTTGGTTATGTATAAATCGAAAGTTTTCCCAAAAGATAAAAACCTATAGAACATGCTCATTTTTCTTTGTGATAATAGAACATATTCATTGACTATGTACTGGATTCTTCATCTATATGGGGAAAGGTGGGCTATGCATTTGATGAACCACAATAGATAGAAATGGGCAGCAGCGATGGGGGGTGGAGTTGATGAACTATGTGAAGCAAATGGCGAGCTCGGTTTGTGCTACTCGGGGGATTCGTTCTACCGAAATGAATGTGTGGACCACATCGGCATCATGTACTCGTACAAACTCACACCCATATTGTATCTTTGTGTACTCTTACACACTTGAGCCCAACAGGTGGTTTGACAATGGTATATATGTCTGAATCTTAGCACCATCTGACAGAGGCGAGATACCCGATGAAAACCGGTTCTGCTGCTGGAATTTAGTCTATTTTGGGACAGTCTAATAACTATTTCAGAAATTCTTAATAAATCCTAGAGGCCCACTTAGCCCATTCATGCAAAGAAAGGGATACTACTAAAGTTTAGTCTCACATTGCTAGTTTCATGGGAGTTGGACCTTCTTATAAGGGAGGTTCTTTCCCCACATGTATGAGCATGAGAACAAGAGGAATATCCACGTGCTCTCCTCCTCTGTCGCCCGCCTCACCACGCCACGCCACGTCTCGTCACGACGCGACGCAGCGCGGGGAATGAGACGAGCAGATGTCTAAATTTTTGCCACGCACTAAGGGTATACGAAAGGTCAATCGGGAGCTGGAAAGTTTTTGCTGTAATGGATACTGAATACGAATGCTGCACCCTTCGGCTGCTGCCTGTTTGTTTCATCACCCTCGTTCCTTTCAGCTCCCGGCGCAGCCTCTCGCCTTCTTCTCCTGTGCCTATAAAAGGAAGGTCACTCCTCTCCAGAGAGACACAACAGAAGACTATCTTCCTCTCGCCACCAAGTTCCTGAGCACTGCGCTACTGCCACGATCTTCCCCATCCCGGCTTGCGGCGTGAACCGCGAGTCGGGACAGTAGGCTTCCGAATTTCCACCTGTTTGAGTCATGTACAGGAGAAGGGTAATAAGGTTTTTGGGGAGCGCTCAGCGCGACTACTGACTTCTTCGTCGTGGACGCGTCAGACTCCGACGACTACTTCCCCGACGACAACTTCTTCCCCGACGTTGACAATCTCGTCGACGACATGGCTGGCGAGGACACCGACCCCAAGAACTGTGCTTCTGCTCCCGTTCCCGGTGCTTCTACTCCCGTTCCGTATGTTCTCATACTATTTATGTTAGATGTTCTACCACAACTTCTTGCTCTAGTATCTGTTCTAGATGTGTTTCGTTCTAGTTCATATATGCAGATGATATTTACCTTCTCTCTATCAGTTTGCATGAATTACTTTATCTCAGTTATATCAGTCATGTGTTATCTAGTATTTCTGTTAATAAAATTATTTGGTAAACTAATATTACCAACAATCCAGAAACCTTATTATAGACAATTTACCCCAAGTGGTTTTGCTGCTTCCATGAGACCTCCTATGTTTGAGGGTATTCACTATAATAGGTGGCGTGTGAGGGCAATCTTATGGTTTCAAACCATGAGTTGCTATGAAGCCACTCTTGGCAAACCTGAAGGAGAGTATGATGCTCAACAGGCACAAGATTTTTAGAAAATGGATACTCTGTTTAAGGATGCTCTCTTGAGTGTTCTTGGTGAGAACATAGTTGATGCTTATGCGTCAATTGGTAATGGAAAATATATGTGGGACGCACTCGAGGCCAAGTTTGGGGTCTTGGATGCTAGCACTGAGCAATACATCATGGAGCAGTTCTATGATTACAGGATGATTGAAGAGTTCTCATGAGATACAGTCATTCGCTAGAGAACTTGAGCACTTCAATTGTATACTACCAGACAAGTTTGTTGCCGGAGGTACCATCAATAAGCTTCCTCCTTCATGGAGGAACTTTGCTACCTTACTGAAGCATAAGAGGCAGGAGTTTTCCGCTCTGGATCTCATTGGTACTCTTGATGTGGAAGAAAAGGCGAGAGCAAAGGACAACTGTGCACAAGGTGTTGAGGGAGGTTCTAGTGCCAATCTGGCACAAAAGAAAAACTTCCAGCCCCACAAGTTCAAGAACAAGGGCAAGTTTGATGGTAAAGCAAAGTTTGATTGGAAGAACAAGGCTGTATAGCAAACGAACTTCAAGAAGAAGAATGACAAGAAGAAAGGTGTTTGTCATGTGTGTGGAGATCCTGATCATTGGGCTCCTAGTTGCCCTAATCACTATGACAAGCATCATCTTGGGAAAGGCGGCAAGACCGCTAATGTTGTCATTGGAGACACTGACATGAAGGATGCTGGGTATGGAATATTTCCCACTATTCTTTCAGTATGTCATTCTCCTGATTGGTTAATTGACACGGGTGCTAATGTGCATGTATGCAGTGATATTTCCATGTTTTTGTCTTATCAGATCGCAGGGACTTCCACCGTGCTGATGGGCAACGGTTCAAGTGCTTCTGTTCATGGTGTTGGCATGGTCGATCTGAAGTTTACTTCGGGGAATATCGTGCGACTGCAGAACGTGCATTATATCCCCTCCGTCAATAAAAATCTTGTTAGCGGATCTCTTCTGTGTAGAGATGGCTACAAGCTTGTCTTTGAGTCAAATAAAGATCGTGCGACTGAAGAACGTGCATTATGCGACTGAAGTCAATCTTGTTAGTCTATTTTGGGACAACCCAATAACTATTTCAGAAATTTCTAATAAATCCTAGAGGCCTGCTTAGCCCATTCGCGCAAGGCAAGGAATACTACTAAAGTTTAGTCCCACATTGCTAGTTTAGTGGGAGTTGGACCTCCTTATAAGGAAGGTTCTTTCCCCAGATGTATGAGCATGAGAATAAGAGGGACATCCACACGCTCTCCTCCTCCGCCGCCCGCCTCGCCACGCCTCGTCACGACGCGCCACGGGTTGCGGGAATGAGCCGAGCTGATGCCTAAATTTTTGCCATGCACTACGGGTATACGAAAGGTCACTCGAGAGCTGGAAAGTTTTTGCTGTAGTGGATACTAAATACGAACGCTGCACCCTTTGGCTACTGCCTGTTCGTTTTGTCTCCCTCATTCCCTTCTCCCGGTGCAGCCTCTCGCCTTCTTCTCCTGTGCCTATAAAAGGGAGGCCGCTCCTATCCAGAGAGACATGACAGAAGACTCTCTTCCTCTCGCCACCGAGTTCCTGAGCACTGCACTACTGTCACAATCTTCCCCATCCCGGCTTATGGCGTGCACCGCTAGTCGAGACAATAGGCCTCCGAAACTCCACCTCTTTGAGTCCTGTACGAGAGAATGATGATACGTGACGGAGTCCTAGATTATGGGGTCCTCGGGGAGCAGGCCTATGTGACATGGGCCGGACTGATGGGCCATGAAGATACAAGACAAAAGGCCTTCTCCCATGTCCGGATGGGACTCTCCTTTGCGTGGATGGCAAGCGTGGCATGCGGACGTGTAGTTTGCTTCCTCTGTAAACCGACTTTGTACAACCCTAGTTTGCTCCAGTGCCTATACAAACCAGAGGGTTTAGTCCGTAGAGGCAGGATCACAATCATACATGATAGACATCTAGGGTTTATCCATTACGATCTCGAGGTAGATCAACTTTTGTAACCCCTATACTCATCAAAGTCAATCAAGTAAGAAGTAGGGTATTACCTCCATTAAGAGGGCCCGAACCTGGGTAAATATCGTGTCCCCAGCCTCCTGTTACCTTCGATCCTCAGACGCATAGTTCGGGACCCCCTACCGAGATCTGCCGGTTTTGACACCGACATTGGTGCTTTCATTGAGAGTTCCACTGTGTCGTCGCTAGAAGGCTCGATGGCTCCATCGATCATCCACAACAATACCGCCTTGAGGGAGACTTTTCTCCCCGGCCAAATTTTCGTATTCGACGGCTTCGCACTGCGTGCCAACTCGATTGGCCAACTGGAGCAGATCGACAGCTACGCCCCTGGTCATCAGATCAGTTTTGGAAATCTAAACTATGACGCTGATATCCGAGGAGAATTGATCTTCCAAGGGTTCGTAGCCCCAACCAGTGCTCCGGCCTTAGACCCGGAGCACATCATCAGGTCCGAAGACGGGAGTTTAGAGCTTGGGGGAGTATGTATTTCTCACTGACATTACATTCGTGTTCACACACTCATTCTAGTTGTCGGTGTTCATACTTTTTCATTGTAATATCCATGTTAGTTTATTTCTTTTTCTTGCTTTCTTCTTGTGTGTTTGAAAAACTTCGAGAAAAACCAAAAAAATAGTTGTAGTTTAGTTTACTTTCCATGATTATTTAGTAGTAGTATTAAAAGAAAACCCAAAAAGATTTCTCGTTCTTCTTTGCTTGTTGGTAGCTTTCCTGTGTAAATAGTTTTTCTCGTTCTTGTTTTACTTTCTTTTGAAAAACAAAAACTCCAAAATAATTTCAGTGTGTTTCTTTGAAATTCTTTTCTTTTCTTTGGGGGTCGAGAGGAGAAGACCACGATGAAAATGTTGAGTGGCTCTCATATGCATTATTGTTGATCTAACAAAGAGCCCATATTACCTTGTCCTCTCCTTTGAATGAATGTTTGCAGATTCCAACTTAGTCTAATGGACGTGCACTATTATTATTATCCACACCGTTCGGTCGTGCAAGTGAAAGGCAATAATGACGATATATGATGAAAAGATTGAGATGAGGAAAACCTGGTATGAACTTGACCTATCTTGTTTTTGTAAATATGATTAGTTCATCATTCTTGATTCAGCCCATTGCGGATGAAACATGTTTGCAATTACAATTAGAGATTATAGTCACTCATGCCATGCTTAATTATCTAGGAGTTTATAATGGTTTACCTAGCATGCCAACATGATTTTAAAATGGTTGTGATGTAGTATGATAGGATGGTATCCTCCTTTGAATGATTCGAGTAGCTTGACTTGGTTGACTTGGCACATGTTCACGCATGTAGTTGAAACAAAATCAACATATCCTCCACAATATTTATATTCATGGTGATTTATATCCTACTCATGCTTGCACTCAATGTTGATTAATCTTAATGCATGTTTATGACTGTTGTCGCTCCCCAGCCTTTTTCTAGCCTTCACTTGTACTAAGCGGGAATACCGCTTGTGCATCCACTTCCATAAACCCAAAGTTGTTCCATATGAGTCCACCATACCTACCCATATGCGGTATTTACCTGCCGTTCCAAGTAAATTTGCATGTGCCAAACTCTAAACCTTCAAATGATAATTTGTTTTGTATGCCCGAATCGCTCATGTAGCGACTGAGGGTTGTTAGTATCTTACATGCTAGGTGGGTTATTCTCATGATGAGTGGACTCCGCTCATCATTCACGAGAGGATGGCTGGTAACCGGGATGCCCAGTTCCATTCTCAAATCAAATCAAAATATAATTGCAAACAAAACTCCCCTAGCACTGTTGTTAGTTGGATGGTACCCGTTGTTTGGACCAGCCGTGGAATGTCCTTGTTGGTGGTGGGGGAGTATAAACTTTACCATTTTGTTTGGGAACCGCCTATAATGTATCTAGTATGGAAGATACCGAGACCTCTTGGTTGTTATGTTGACAATGAAAGCATATCGCTCAAAATATTATTTATCTCTGTTTCAAAAACTCGAGCTCTGGCACCTCTGCAAATCCCTGCTTCCCTCTGCGAAGGGCCTATCTATTTAATTTTATTCCTGAGTCATCATCCTCTTATAAAAAGCACCAGTTAGGGAGCACCACTGTCATTTGTATGCATTGTTATTAGTTGATATTGAGTATGACTATGACTGGATCTCTTTTACCATGAATTACAACGTCTAGTCAGTCCTTGATCTTCAGGGGCGCTCTGCATTTATGTTTTGCGGTCTCAAAAGGGCTAGCGAGATACCATTTTGTTATATCATATCATGATTGTTTCGAGAAAGTGTTGTCATCCAAGATTTATTATTATTGCTTGCTAGTTGATTATGCCATTGATATGAGTAAATGTGAGACCTAAATGTTATTGTGAATATGGTTAGTCCATAATCTTTGCTGAAAACTTGAATGCTGGCTTTACATATTTGCAACAACAAGATCAAACAGAGTTTGTAGAAGTTTTTTCTTGATCACTTTTAGTGTGTCAACTGAATTGCTTTAGGACAAGCAATGGGTTAACCTTGGAGGAGTTGATACGTCTCCATCGTATCTACTTTTCCAAACTCTTTTGCCCTTGTTTTGGACTCTAATTTGCATGATTTGAATGGAACTAACTCGGACTGATGCTGTTTTCAGCAGAACTGCCATGGTGTTATTTTTGTGCAAAAATAAAAGTTCTCGGAATGACCTAAAACTTCATGGAGAATATTTTTGGAATAAATAAAAATATTGGCAAAAGAATCAATAGAGGGGACCCACCACCTGTCCATAAGGGTGGGGGCGTGCCCTACCCCCTTGGGCACGTCCCCCTGGCTTGTGAGTCGCACGAAGCTCCACCGACCTCAACTCCAACTCCATATATTCATGTTCGGGGAGAAAAAAATCAGAGAGAAGGATTCATCGCGTTTTATGATACGGAGCCGCCGCCACCTCTTGTTCTTCCTCGGGAGAGCATATCTCGAGTCCGTTTCGGGCTCTGGAGAGAGGAAATCATCGCCATCGTCATCATCAACCATCCTCCATCACCAATTTCATGATGCTCACCGTCGTGCGTGAGTAATCCCATCGTAGGCTTGCTGGACGGTGATGGGTTGGATGAGATTTACCATGTAATCGAGTTAGTCTTGATAGGGTTTGATCCCTAGTATCCACTATGTTCTAAGATTGATGTTGCTATGACTTTGCTATGCTTAATGTTTGTCACTAGGGCCCGAGTGCCATGATTTCAGATCTGAACCTATTATGTTTTCATGAATGTATTTGTGTTCTTGATCCTATCTTGCAAGTTATAGTCACCTACTACGTGTTATGATCTGGCAACCCCGGAGTGACAATAGTCGGGACACTTCCCGGTGATGACCATAGTTTCAGGAGTTCATGTATTCACTAAGTGCTAATGCTTTGGTCCGGTTCTCTACTAAAAGGAGGCCTTAATATCCCTTAGTTTCCAATAGGACCCCTCTGCCACGGGAGGGTAGGACAAAAGATGTCATGCAAGTTTTTTTTCCTAAGCACGTATGACTATATTCGGATACAAGCCTACATTATATTGATGAATTGGAGCTAGTTCCGTGTCACCCTAGGTTATAACTGTTGCATGATGAATGCCATCTGACATAATTATCCATCATTGATCCATAGCCTACGAGCTCGTTTCATATTGATCTTTTCTAAGTTACTTTTCCGTTGCCACTGTCACGATTGCTACAAAAATGCTACTATTACTTTTGCAACCATTACCATTACTTCCATACTACTTTGCTACTAAATACTTTGCTGTAGATATTAAGTCTTTTAGGTGTGGTTGATTTGACAACTTGGCTGCTAATACTTGAGAATATTCTTTGGCTCCCCTTGTGTCGAATCAATAAATTTGGGTTGAATACTCTACCCTCGAAACTATTGCGATCCCCTATACTCGTGGGTTATCATTCCCGAGATCCATGTCCTTGTCGAAGGCTACAAAGGTGCGAAGGGAAGGGGAAAGAATGTGCTCCCTGGTATGACGTCAAAGGGCACCCCGACTGAGGGAGTCCTGGATTAGGGGGTGTCCGGATGGCCGGACTAAGACCTTTGGCCGGACTCCCGGACTACGAAGATACAAGATTGAAGACTCCGTCTCGTGTTCGGATGGAACTTTCCTTGGCGTGGAAGGCAAGCTTGGCGATACGATATGAAGATCTCCGCCCATTGTAACCGACTCTATGTAACCCTAGCCCTCTCCGTTGTCTATATGAACCGGAGAGTTTTAGTCCGTAGGACGAACAACAATCATACCATAGGCTAGCTTCTAGGGTTTAGCCACTCCGATCTTGTGGTAGATCTACTCTTGTACTACCCATATCATCAATAATAATCAAGCAGGAGTAGGGTTTTACCTCCATCGAGAGGGCCCGAACCTGGGTAAAAACATTGTGTCCCTCGTCTCCTATTACCATCCGCCTAGACGCACAGTTCGGGACCCCTACCCGAGATCCACCGGTTTTGACACTGACATTGGTGCTTTCATTGAGAGTTCCTCTGTGTCGTCGCCTTTAGGCCCGATGGCTTCTTCGCTCATCAATCGCGATGCGGTCCGGCATGAGACTTTTCTCCCCAGTCAGATCTTCGTATTCGGCGGCTTCGCACTGCGGGCCAACTCGTTCGGCCATCTGGAGCAGATCGAAAGCTATGCCCCTGGCCATCAGGTCAGGTTTGGAAGCTTAAACTACACGGCCGACATCCGCGGGGACTTGATCTTCGACGGGTTCGAGCCACGACCGGGCGCGCCGCACTGTCACGATGGGCATGATTTAGCTCTGTCATCGGACAACACCCAGAGCGTCGCTCAGGTGTCCGCTCCGACCATTAGCTCGGAGCCCACTGCGCCAGTCGGGGACAGACGGTTGGACGCCGCCCCTGAAACTGCAACCTCTACGGCGATAGAGCCAGATACCAGCCTAGTCCCTCGCAAGGCCAGTGACTCCAAGGTGCCGGACTCCGATCCGGACTCCGTAAATCCTGCACCTCTTCCGATTAAGCCCGATTGGGCTCCGGTCATGGAGTTCACCACCGCAGACGTCTTTCAGCACTCGCCTTTCAGCAATATCCTGAATTCATTAAAGTCTCTCTCTTTGTCAGGAGAGCCCTGGCCGAACTACGACCAACACGGTTGGGATGCGGATGACGAGGAAATTCGAAGCCCACCCACCAACCACTTCGTAGCCACTGTCGACGATTTAACCGACATGCTCGACTTTGACTCCGAAGACATCGACGGCATGGACGCCGATGAAGGAGACGATCACGAACCAACACCTATAGGGAACTGGAAAGCCACCTCGTCATATGACATATATATGGTGGACACCTCTAAAGCAGGGGATGGCGAGGAGAAAACAGAGGATGACCCCTCCAAGAAGCAACCCAAGCGCCGACGTCAGCGGCGCCGCTCTAAGTCCCGCCAAAGCAAAAACGGCGACTCCGGCACCGGAGATAACAACACGCCGGACAATGCCGACGACAACCCCCTCTAGCACGATTCAGTGTAGGAGGACGAAGGAGCCAACCCTCATGAGAGAGCGGCCGACAAGGAGGATGAGGACGACAATTACATGCCTCCCTCCGAAGACGAGGCAAGCCTCGACGACGACGAATTCGTCATGCCAGAGGATCCCGTCGAACAAGAGCGTTTCAAACGCAGGCTCGTAGCCACGACAAGCAGCCTCAAGAAGAAACATCAGCAGCTTAGAGCTGACCAAGACTTGCTAGCCGACAGATGGACCGAAGTCCTGGTGGCCGAAGATTATAAACTAGAACGCCCATCCAAGAGCTACCCAAAGCGCAGGCTGCTACCCCAACTTGAGGACGAAGCAACTAAACCTACATCACCAGTGTACGATGCGCCCGATCGGCCACCCCGTGGCCACGATAGAGAGGCCCTCAGGCCCTCAACCCAAGCCGCACCCCGACACCGCTCAAAACATACCAGAGTACGGGGAGATGCAACAGACCTGTGAGACATCTTGGAGAATAAGGCAAGGCAAACAAGATCGATCTACGGATCGCATGGGCGCCCCGCTTCACGTGACACTAGCCATCACGCCGGACATAATAAGTATGGCCCGGCCGAACACAACAGACCAAGCTCGTCCGAGCTGCATCGTGACATAGCCTAGTACAGGGGTGCCGCACACCCACTATGCTTCACAGACGAAGTAATGGATCATCAAATCCCCGAGGGTTTCAAACCCGTAAACATCGAATCATACGATGGCACAATAGATCCAGCGGTATGGATCGAGGATTATCTCCTTCATATCCACATGGCCCGTGGTGATGATCTACACGCCATCAAATACCTCCCGCTCAAGCTTACAGGACCAGCTCGACATTGGCTTAACAGCCTGCCAGCAGAGTCAATTAGTTGTTGGGAGGACCTGGAATCCGCATTCTTGACAACTTCCAGGGCACGTATGTGCGACCATCAGACGCCGATGACCTAAGCCACATAATCCAGCAGCCAGAGGAATCGGCCAGACAATTCTGGACACGGTTCCTAACCAAGAAAAACCAAATAGTCGATTGTCCGGACGCCGAGGCCCTTGCAGCCTTCGGGCACAACATCCGAGACGAATGGCTTGCCCCGCACCTAGGACAGGAAAAGCCGAAATCTATGGCAGCCCTCACGACACTCATGACCCGCTTCTGTGCGGGAGAAGACAACTGGCTAGCTCGTAGCAACAACATAACCAAGAGCCCCGGCAATTCGGATACCAAGGATAACAACGACAGGTCACGTCGCAACAAGCATAAGCGCCGCATTAACAGTGACAATACTGAAGATATGGCAGTCAACGCCGGATTCAGAGGCTCTAAACCGGGTCAGCGGAAGAAGCCATTCAAAAGAAGCCCCCAGGGCCCATCCAGCTTAGACCGGATACTCGATCGCTTGTGCCAGATACACGGCACCCCCGAACAGCCAGCCAATCACACCAACAGGGATTGTTGGATGTTCAAGCAGGCATGCAAGTTAAGTACAGAGACCAGAGACAAGGGGCTACATAGCAATGACGAGGAGGGGCCCCGGCCGCCGAACAACAAAGGACAGAAGGGATTTCCCCCGTAAGTTCGGACGGTGAACATGATATACGCAACCCACATCCCCAAAAGGGAGCGGAAGCGTGCTCTTAAGGACGTCTATGCGCTAGAGCCAGTCGCCCCAAAGTTCAACCCATGGTCCTTCTGCCCGATCACCTTCGATCGAAGGGACCATCCAACTAGCATCCGTCACGGCGGATTCGCCGCACTGGTCCTAGACCCAATTATTGACGGATTTCACCTTACCAGAGTCCTAATGGACGGCGGCAGTAGCCTGAACCTGCTTTACCAGGACACAGTGCGAAAAATGGGCATCGATCCTTCAAGGATTAAACCCACAAAGACAACCTTCAAAGGTGTCATACCAGGTGTAGAGGCCAGCTGTACAGGCTCGGTTACACTCGAAGTGGTCTTCGGATGCCCGGACAACTTCCGGAGCAAAGAGTTAATCTTCGACATAGTTCCATTCCTTTGCGGCTATCATGCCCTGCTTGGACGAACCGCATTTGCAAAATTCAATGTGGTGCCGCACTACGCATATCTCAAGCTCAAGATGCCAGGACCTCGTGGAGTCATCACGGTAAATGGAAACACCGAACGCTCTCTCCGAACGGAGGAGCACATGGCGGCCCTGGCGGCGGAAGTACAGAGTAGACTCTCAAGGAAGTTCTCCAATCCAGGCGTCAAACCTCCGGACAACATCAAGCGAGCCCGAAGTAACCTACAACAAATCCGGCTGGCACGTTCCGAGCAAGCATAGCAGTGCGGCCCCAACCCCAGCCCCCGCCAAACGGCGATACTGGTACCATGCGTACATAATTACGCCTTAAAGATATCATGGGCATAAGGGGAGGGGCACAACAACGGCACGCCCAGAATGCGGCTCAACCGCACTCAGGGGCTCCCTGTTTTGCCGTTTTCCTTTTTACACACTTTCAGGACCCAACTATTCGGAAGGCCTGTCCGGCAATACACTCGCCGAACCCACGATGCAACAGCCAGGGAGGGAGCAAGCCACGTCAAAAGTCCAGGTGGTCTCTGTAACGAGTTTAATACCTGTTTTACTTACAATCCCACAGCTTGCCCCTGGAGGGGAATATGTCAAATACTCCCATCTCTTGCTTACCGCACTTCTTGTATCGTTCTGCTTTCGCAGCAGCCCTTTTTTTAATAAACAATATATAGCTCTTACCTATTATTGTACTTATCTATTTTTATATGCAAATATGTTCAGTCATGACATTCTGCAACCATACACTTTGGTGCGGACAATACACCAGGGGCTTACAACACCCCATAACATGGTGTGAGAAGACCGAACACTCTCACGAGTGCGGCACCCCGAACTTATAGCACTATATGCATCGGCTCCGAATCATGTCTTTGGTCAATAGTTGGGTTTGCCCGGCTCCCATGTTTTGGTACCTTACATTCCGCATTGTTGGCTAAGGTAGCGCTGGGAGAGCTACTGCGATTGTGCCCCAGTTGAGCTGGGTTAACACCTCAGTAGAGAAAGCTAAAACTGACTGTCATGATAGTGCGAGAGACCGGTCGCTGTTCGCGAGGTTTCTTCGAGTCCTTAAAGACTTATGCCGCTTCGAGCGAGGAACCGGACTTATCCGGCCTAGGCATGGATAGCGCCCCGAAGTCGGTCTTCCGAATACTAGGGGCTTCGCCAAAATTTAAAATTATAGAATCCTATGGCTAAGTGAGAGTGATAAAGCATTATAAGTCTGACGGCCTGGTTCGCTGTGCTGAACGCCTCCCTAGATGGACCCAAGAATGGGAACAAGAGCGCTCAGGTTTATCCCGAACACCCCAGCACTCGTGGCATGGGGGTCGAAGCCGACGACTTGCATCTCTCAGATTTGATAAACGGCCGCACAGAAGGTAATATTTTAAATTAACAAGCGTTGCTTAACGCATATGAACAAAGCTTCAGCGTACAGGATAACAAATGCGAGTCTACTCAAAAATTACATCTTTGGAGCACTCATCCGCTATACGGCGGGCACCCTTCAGAACGCCATTATAATACATCTCGGGCGTACGATACTCCTTGCCCGGCGGTGGCGCGTCCGTCAACAGCCTCTCCGCATCTAGCTTGCCCCAGTACACCTTAGCACGGGCAAGGGCCCGACGGGCACCTTCAATACAAACGGAGGGCTTGACGACCTCAATCCACGGGCACGCGTCCACCAGCCGCCGCACCAGACCGAAGTAGCTCCCAGGCATGACTTCTCCAGGCCACAGCCGAGCTATGAGGCCCTTCATGGCCTGTTCGGCCACCTTGTGGAGCTCGACCAGCTGCTTCAGCTGGTCGCTCAGGGGCACCGGATGTTCGGCCTCAGCATACTGAGACCAGAACACTTTCTTCGTCAAGCTCCCCTCTTCGGCTCGGTAGTATGCGGCGGCATCAGACACACTACGGGGCAGATCGGCGAACACTCCTGGAGAGCTCCGGATTCGGGTAAGTAGCAGATAATTAACTTTTATATATTTGGGTAAGGCATAAAGAATGCCTTACCCGCCGCTATCTTCTCCATCACCTCGATCTCCTGAAGGGCCTTCTGGGCTTCGGCCTTAGCGGTCTTGGCACTCTCAAGAGCCAAGGCAAGCTCGGACTCTCGAGTCTTCGAGTCATGCTCCAAACTCTCGTGTTTTTTCACGAGAGCCTGGAGCTCTTGCCACACCTCCGCCACCCGCGCCTCCTGATTCTCTCGCTCGGTGCGCTCCATGGCCGCACTCTTTTCGGCCTTGGAGACCGCCTCTGTCAGGGTCACCACCTCGGTCGTGGCCCCTGCAACATTAACGTTGGTCCTGTTATTATTTTGCAACCAAGTATTTCTATATACATTTACAGGAGGTACTACGTACCCTCTTTATCCTCGAGCTGCTTCTTGGCACGGCCGAGCTCGCTCTCGGACCGCTCGAGGCTTTCCTTCAATGCATTGACCTCCGCAGTCAGTGCGGCAGAGTTCAGCAGCGCAGCCTGCATTCCCATATTGACATATTTCTATTAGACTACTGCATATATCTTCTTAGATCCTCAGCTCGGCTTTTCTTTCCGAACACCGAACTGAGCATCAGGGGCTACTGTCTATGCGGTAATATTTTCTATATATGTTTTTGAAGACATACCTCAAAGCCCGTTAACAGGCTTGTACAGGCTTCTGTCAGCCCGCTCTTGGCGGACTGAACCTTCTGAATCACCGCACTCATAATAGTGCAGTGTTCCTCTCGATGGAGGCGCCGTTAAGCGCCTCCAGCAAATTGTCCGGCGCCTCCGGGTGGACGGAAGTCGCCGGCGTCACAGGCTTGCCCTTCTTATGAAGGCGCCGCCTGTCGGACTCCGGAACCGCTAATGGTTCTGGAGCAGTGTCCGGCCCGGGGCCGGACTTAGATCCCTCCGGGGCTTTACCCCCTTTGGGCCTGGAGTCCGGAAGGTCGCCTTGTGGTGCCTCCAGGACCACCTCCTCCTGGTTTTATCCCCTATGGGACTCCACTTCAGCGTCGTCTGTAGGGAGAGGGGAGGAGGCCGTCGGAAGCGAAGCACTGTTCACGTCCGACGAATTCAGAGAGCCGCTCGACGAATCACCAAGCTGAGCTCTGGGCGGACTGCATAATTAGATTCAGCATTAAAAGCTATCGAATAATAAAGGAGTGCAATAAGTCATTCGGGTAGCCGGACACTCACGATTTAGCCAGGGGCTTGACCCTGGATGGCCACCCC
>NC_041385.1:89544612-89560803 GCF_002162155.2 Triticum dicoccoides
GTCTTCGGCGTCGGGGGTGTAGTCCAGTAGAAGGGTTTTCCCCTTCTTGGACCCTCCGGCTTCCCCAGTTGGGGTGGCCTTTCTTTTTGTTCCTCCCCCCGTTGGAGGGGGAGAGGCTTCTTCTTCTTCTTCCTCCTCCTCGTCTTCGGAGGCGGAGGGTGCGTTGGGGTTGTCAGGCAAATCCGACGCCACCGGGCACCGGGAACTCTTTCGGGTCCCCGTGGCCTTCTCTTTGGCCTTCTTCTCGGCAGCACGTGAGGTGCCGGAACCAGTAGCTTTGCTAATTGCGCGTGTACTGGGCCTTCGGGCAAAGGAGCCGGACAATCAAACTGTCCGGATGTCCTCTTCCAGCCCTGTCAAAGGAACGGGGGTTTAGATCCCACATAAAGTCACACTATGAAATTCGTGTATCCCGTAAGGGACTAAATGTAAGCTTATTCGGAGGCTTGACATTTGGCGCGGAATCCGCGATCCTCGGTGACGGGAGGGGAGACCTCGGAACTCTTGAAGGGCACCTTCCAGGCATCCTCGTGCTTCGTTTTGAAGAGCCAAGATAGAGTCTGGTGCTGGGCCGGGTCGAACTCCCACAAATTGAAGTCCCGTCGTTGACACGGGAGGATCCGGCGGAAGAGCATGACCTGGACCACGTTGACAAGCTTGACCTTCTTGGTCACTAGGTCTGGGACGCAGGTTTGGAGTCCGGTCACCTCTTCCGGATTGCCCCACGACATGCCCGTCTCTTTCCAGGATGTGAGCGGGGTGGGGAAGCCAGATCAAAATTCGGGGGCCACTGCCCACTTAGGGTCACGTGGCTCGGTGATATAAAAACACCCCGATTGCCACCCTTTGATGGTTTCCACGAAGGCACCCTCGAGCCAGGTGACATTGGCTATCTTGCCCACCATGGCACCTCCGCATTCCGCTTGTCGGCCTTTCACAACCTTCGGCTTGACGCTGAAGATCTTCAACCATAGGCCAAAGTGGGGCTGGATGCGGAAGAAGGCCTCACACACGACGATAAACACCGAGATGTTGAGAATGAATTCGGGGCCAGATCGTGGGAGTCCAGGCCGTAGTAGAACATGAGCCCCCGGACGAACGGGTGAAGAGGAAAACCCAGTCTGCGGAGGAAATGGGGAAGAAAAACAACCCTCTCATGGGGCCTGGGGGTGGGGATGAGTTGCCCCACATCTGGAAGCCAGTGCATGATGTCGTTAGACAAGTATCCGGCCTTCCTCAGTTTTTTGATTTGCCCCTCCGTGACGGAGGAGGCCATCCATCTACCTCCCGCTCCGGACATGGTTGGAGAAGGTTGAGGTGGGAAGTGTGGGCTTGGGCGCTGGAGCTCGAGCATGCAGGGACGGATAAGCAGAGGAGGAAGAAGGCGTGGATGGAAAAGGCGGATTCGTATCCCCTTATATGGGCGGCCAAAACTACGAGCCCCCCATCGGCCTAATAAAACTCACTTATCTCCCAAGCGCCGCGGTTAATGGCGCGGTTGGGTTACCCACACCCGTATTGATGAGAATACCGGAATAAGGGGACACGATCTCTGCTTTGACAAGACGTGCCAAGGAAACCGCCTCGCTAAACGCGCTGAGGTGGAACAATAAAATGAATAAAAGCCTGGCCGTGGCATGATGTCACGCCGCGGAATATGTCAGCAGATCCGGTTAACGCAAATATTATTCTCTCTACGGTGGAATGTGGAACTTATTTTGCAGAGCCGGACACTACCCTGGTGTTCAACATCTTCTATGAAATATTCGGAGGAGGAACCCGCCTTGCAATGCCGAAGACAACTTGCGCGCTGGACTCGTCGTCATTGAAGCCTGGTTCAGGGGCTACTGAGGGAGTCCTGGATTAGGGGGTGTCCGGATGGCCGGACTAAGACCTTTGGCCGGACTCCCGGACTATGAAGATACAAGATTGAAGACTCCGTCCCATGTCCGGATGGGACTTTCCTTGGCGTGGAAGGCAAGCTTGGCGATACGATATGAAGATCTCCTCCCATTGTAACCAACTCTGTGTAACCCTAGCCCTCTCCGGTGTCTATATAAACCGGAGAGTTTTAGTCCGTAGGACGAACAACAATGATACCATAAGCTAGCTTCTAGGGTTTAGCCACTCCGATCTCATGGTAGATCTACTCTTGTACTACCCATATCATCAATATTAATCAAGCAGGAGTAGGGTTTTACCTCCATCGAGAGGGCCCGAACCTGGGTAAAAACATCGTGTTCCTCGTCTCCTGTTACCATCCGCCTAGACGCACAGTTCGGGACCCCCTACCCGAGATCCGCCGGTTTTGACACCGACACCGACCATGCAAGCTTGCTTAGTTTCCCTTCATCACCTTCCTAGACCATATCAAGCCCGCCAACTTTGATGGAGGCCCTTCCTTCCATGCGTCCAGCAGAAATTGTCAGAGAACTAATCTGGAGCATGTCGTGTCGCCGGTGTGCCATCTTTCAGTTAACCTTGTCTCCAGAATCTTCTATGTCTCTCTAACTCCATTATGTCGCCAATTTCAGGAATGAGCAACATCAATGAGTCATTGGTCTAGCTCTACCGCCGCCTATATCGGACCCCACCACTGGTCCCAACCTTGCTGTTCCTAGCAATCTATCCAAATAACCTTGCATCGCTTCCCTGGACTTTCCAGCTGACAAAATTGCTCCGAACCGGCAGGAATCAACGACGTTGACATGTTTTTCCCAGCTCCCATCCGAGCTCCGTCGTTAGAAGATGTGGTCGGCAAGCTCCCTAGCGGCCCCGCAACCTCCCCGCGTTCGTGCAGGCCACGCCCATTTCTCTGCTAGCTCCTGCTCACTCGCACAACTCCTCCCGCTCCGCTAGCGTAGCACCATCGCCGCCAGCCGCTACAACACCCCGTCCTAGAGACTCCCCGGTGGCCCCGAGCCTGGGTTCTTCTCCCCTGCTGACCAGCTAGAACCTTGCATGGGGGCTTACGTCCGCGCTACAGGTCTCTGGTAGCTGACGGGCCCGAGTGGTTGGATCCGTCCCAGGTGGCTCAGCGGGGACTCGGGTCAGGCTCGAGGGGAACTGCACCAAAAGTAGACAGAGAGATTGGGGGGGGGGGAGTAAGTTTAGATAGTACATGTGTGGGCTGGCATGCTTAGTCAGCATTGACTTCGATCAAAACTGATTGACCAGCCCAAAACGAGATTAGGGTTGTGTTTTAAATTTTGTGATAAGTTGAGGGTGCAATTTGACCGGTTTCAACTATAATGGTTGTAAATCAAATCAAGTGGTTAGTTCAGGGTTAGAATGAAGATTGTTCTCTTTCTTTTTTTTTGGCCAATGGCAAATTTCTTTTCTTTGGGCCATGGAAAATTTATTGAGCAATGCATGGTATATTATTTTCATTCTTTATCATGGCAAATTTAAATTTGGAACATGGAAACAAATTGTACCATGGCAAATTTTATATTTGGATTATGGCAAATATAAATTTAGACCATAGCAATTTTTGGTACTATGGCAAATTTACTTTTTGGACCATGGTCAATAATTTTTGGAACATGGCAACAACTTTGAACAAACAATGGTAAATTCCTGTTTACACCGTGGCAAATTTATTTTGAACACCCCACAGCAATTTTTTTTCATAAGACTATTTCACAAATTTTCCTTCTTATTACTTTTTTGTCATCATCTTATGAAACAATGACAACTTAGGTTCAAACATAATTATTGAGTTTTCTTGTTTGTTTTTAATATGTGGAAGATTCAGTTTCTCATGCATGCACATTGTAAATTTTCATGTATGGCATTTCGGTATGGCATGCAAACTTATGCCCAAACAAACATCCTACCTGCTGACAAATTTATAAATTAGAGGATGACATTTTAATAAAGTATAGCATGGTTATATTATAAATTACAGAACTGCAATTGGTAAATTTTATGTTTTCTGTGTCATTTTCTGTAAAAGAAATGATTTTTTGTTCATGGCAATTTCTTGGCAATAGAGGCCATGCATCCGTTTCCCATTTCTCAAAAAAGAAAAAACATCTGTTTGCTCTCAATTGACCAACGGGTTCCCATTAAAACATTGATCGGCCAGTATGTGCGTATACTGCATAGGTTGGTTTCAGATTGATGCACATCGACACGCATAACATTGAATGATTAGAGGGACTGTGGTATCCCCAGTCCACCAGAGTTCAAGTCCTGCTGCTCGCATTTATTTCTGAATTTATTTCAGGATTTCCGTTGATAAGATGATATGCCGACTCAGTCTTTCGGAGGTGCTCATAGGGTATGGTGTGCGTGCGTACATTTATAGGGGTGAGTGTATGCATATGTATATGATCGCTTGTGTCTGTACTATGTTAAAAAAAAACAGTACTACAACAGTACAAGAGCAGCACTCCGACTCGACACTAGAAGATTGGATGAACACGTAGGTCAATCTCTAATTCCCGATCGATCATGGTTGATATCGAGAACCCACCTGCTCCCAACAACAGTTCTGCCATAGATGTTGTCGACGGCGGCGACTGCGCGGTGATGGCGGAGCCAAGCCGGCACAGCTTCTGGGCGTGGAAAGAAAGATTCATCATCCGGTTCCGGACCGATGAACATCCTGACGCCGGAGAGGAGGTCGCAGCGGTGGACGCTGATCAACTTAGCCGGCATATCTTCGTATGTGGGGGCCTTCTGGTCGTGCTCGTGATCATCACCGTCTCCGTGGTCATGCTGGTGCTTGTCCACCGACAGTCGCACTCCATCGCCGGATCGGTGGTGCACGTTGTCACGCGCATCCTTGGGTTCTTGGGCCTGGTAGTCGCAGTATGTGCTAGGGCGCCTTTTTTATTCATCTTGTAGACGCGATGGCGGAGGGGAGGCAGATGGGGTCGTAGACTGGTTAATGTAAGTTTAAACCGTAGGATATTCTCTATTTTGATGGCGTGTCTAGCATTGTCGGGAGCGCGGAAGGTGTGTCTTCGTCGGATCTCATCGGAATTGTTTGGTGCTGATTTTTTTGGATCCAATCCTCGTCCATGCATTTACATGTTTGGTCCTTACTTCCAACTTACGACTCTCTTCATCAACCATGGTTGCTGCTCGTGTGCGCTGGTCATGTGGTGACTTTTCAAGTGTCTACTACAACAGGTTTGTCCAACTCCAGTGATGAAGGGGCGATGATGATGGGGCGATTTCGGCTCTCTCTAGTGCTTATAATCGATTCTATGTGGTCCACGGATCTGGTTATAACTTTTTTTATCTTTGGTGTTTTTTGTACTACCATGCTTGGTTATGTATAAATCGAAAGTTTTTCCCAAAAGATAAAAAAACTATAGAACATGCTCATTTTTCTTTGTGATAATAGAACATATTCATTGGCTATGTACTGGATTCTTCATCTATATGGTGAAAGGTGGGCTATGCATTTGATGGACCACAATAGATAGAAATGGGCAGCAGCGATGGGGGGTGGAGTTGATGAACTACGTGAAGCAAATGGCGAGCTCGGTTTGTGCTACTCGGGGGATTCGTTCTACTGAAATGAATGTGTGGACCACATCGGCATCATGTACTCGTACAAACTCACGCCCATATTGTATCTTTGTGTACTCTTACACACTTGAGCCCAACAGGTGGTTTGACAATGGTATATATGTCTGAATCTTAGCACCATCTGACGGAGGCGAGATACCCGATGAAAACCGGTTCTGCTGTTGGAATTTAGTCTATTTTGGGACAGTCTAATAATTATTTCAGAAATTCTTAATAAATCCTAGAGGCTCACTTAGCCCATTCGTGTAAGGAAAGGGATACTACTAAAGTTTAGTCTCACATTGCTAGTTTCATGGGAGTTGGACCTTCTTATAAGGGAGGTTCTTTCCCCACATGTATGAGCATGACAACAAGAGGAATATACACGCGCTCTCCTCCTCTGTCGCCCGCCTCACCACGCCACGCCACGTCTCGTCACGACGCGGTGCAGCGCGGGGAATGAGACGAGCAGATGTCTAAATTTTTGCCACGCACTACGGGTATACGGAAGGTCAATCGGGAGCTGGAAAGTTTTTGCTGTAATGGATACTGAATATGAACGCTGCACCCTTCGGCTGCTGCCTGTTTGTTTCGTCACCCTCGTTCCTTTCAGCTCCCGGCGCAGCCTCTCGCCTTCTTCTCCTGTGCCTATAAAAGGAAGGTCACTCCTCTCCAGAGAGACACAACAGAAGACTATCTTCCTCTCGCCGCCAAGTTCCTGAGCACTGCGCTACTGCCACGATCTTCCCCATCCCGGCTTGCAGCGTGAACCGCGAGTCGGGACAGTAGGCTTCCGAAATTCCACCTCTTTGAGTCCTGTACAAGAGAAGGGTGATAAGGTTTTTGGGGAGCGCTCAGCGCGACTACTGACTTCTTCGTCGTGGATGCGCTAGACTCCGACGACTACTTCCCCGACGACAACTTCTTCCCCCACGTTGACAACCTCGTCGACGACATGGCTGGCGAGGACACCGACCCCAAGAACTGTGCTTCTGCTCCCGTTCCTGGTGCTTCTACTCCCGTTCCGTATGTTCTCATACTATTTATGTTAGATGTTCTACCACAACTTCTTGCTCTAGTATCTGTTCTAGATGTGTTTCGTTCTAGTTCATATATGCAGATGATATTTACCTTCTCTCTGTCAGTTTGCATGACTTACTTTATCTCGATTATATTAGTCATGCGTTATCTAGTATTTCCGTTAATAAAATTATTTGGTAAACTAATATTACCAACAATCCAGAAACCTTATTATAGACAATTTACCCCAAGTGGTTTTGCTGCTTCCATGAGACCTCCTATGTTTGAGGGTATCCACTATAATAGGTGGCGCGTGAGGGCAGTCTTATGGTTTCAAACCATGAGTTGCTATGAAGCCACTCTTGGCAAATCTGAAGGAGAGTATGATGCTCAACAGGCACAAGCTTTTCAGAAAATGGATACTCTGTTTAAGGCTGCTCTCTTGAGTGTTCTAGGTGAGAACATAGTTGATGCTTATGCGTCAATTGGTAATGGAAAAGATATGTGGGACGCACTCGAGGCCAAGTTTGGGGTCTCGGATGCTAGCACTGAGCAATACATCATGGAGCAATTTTATGATTACAGGATGATGGAAGAGTTCTCATGAGATACAGTCATTCACTAGAGAACTTGAGCACTTCAATTGTATACTACCAGACAAGTTTGTTGCCGGAGGTACCATCAATAAGCTTCCTCCTTCATGGAGGAATTTTACGTCCCACCCACCACCCACTTCATAGCCACTATCAAGGACTTAATAGACATGCTCGACTATGCTTTCGAAGACATCGACTGTATGGACGACGATGCCGAAGATGAGCAAAGCCAGAACCCATCATTCACCGGATGTTGGACGACCACTTCCACATATGACGTGTATATGGTGGACACACCCAAAGAGGATGACGGCGATGGTGGGAAGAATCCAGTCCTGGACAAGCCTTCCGAGGCACCACCAAAGCGTCGATGTCAGCGACGCCGCTCGAAATCGCGTCGTGAAAAAGACAGCAATACCGACACCGGAGACATTGATACTCCGGAGAACACCGAAGACCAAGAAGCCCCTGTTGAGCCAACATCCGAGCAGGATGATTGGGAGGATGGGAAAGTTAGCCCCGACAATCCGGTCTGGGATGAGGGTTCGGAGGATAGTAACTACCTACTGATCTCCAAAGAGGATGAGAGCCTTGGCAACGAAGATTTCATCGTGCTAGAGGAACCCCTCGAACAAGAGCGCTTTAAGCGCCGGCTAATAGCCACTGCAAGAAGCCTAAAAAAGAAGCAGCAACAACTTCAAGCTGATCAGGATTTTCTCAATGATAGATGGACTAATGTCCTAGCAGCCGAGGAATACGGCCTCGAACGCCCAACTAAGAGTTAACCAAAGCGCAAGCTGTTACCCCAATTCGACGATGAGGCCCCGGAGCCTATACCGCCAACGCATAAAGCTACCGACGGACCTGACCGACCACCAGATGGCCGGGACAGAGCGGCAACTCAAGCCGATCACCAGCCCGCACCACTCCGCTGTAAAGGCAGAGAGACAGCGGCTGCAGGATACACTTATGACCTGCGACAGGACCTGGACAAAAGAGTCGGTCGGACCAGATAAATTTATGGATCAAGGGGGCGTGTCCTAGCGCGAGAAGATGACCATCAAGCCTGGTGCGATAATCATAACCTCACCGGGGCTGAAAACCGCATACGGACTTTATCCGACCTACGTCGTGACGTTGCCCAATACAGAGGAGCTGCACACCCCCTATGCTTCACCGATGAGGTAATGGAGCACCAGTTCCCAGAAGGGTTTAAACCTGTGAACATTGAATCATATGATGGCACAACAGATTCTGCAGTATGGATTGAAGACTTTCTTCTCCACATTCACATGGCTCGCGGTGATGATTTACATGCCATCAAAAACCTCCCCCTAAAACTTAAGGGACCAGCTCGACACTGGTTAAACAGCCTCCCAGAAAACTCTATTGGAAGCTGGGAAGACTTGGAAGACACCTTTAGAGACAACTTCCAATGTACTTATATCCGGCCTCCGGACACCATGACCTCAGTCACATAGTCTAGCAGCCTGGAGAGTCAGCCAGAAAATTCTGGATCAGGTTCCTAATTAAAAAGAACCAAATTGTCGACTGTCCGGACTTCGAAGCCTTATTAGCTTTTAAACATAGCATCCGCGACGAATGGCTCACCAGACACCTCGGGCAAGAGAAGCCGAAGTCCATGGTAGACCTCACAGGACCCGCTTTTGCGCGGGCGAAGATAGCTTGCTAGCCCATAACAACAACAGTACCAGCGACCCTGGCACTTCTGAAGCCAAAAACGGCAATGGCAGGCCCCGACGCAACAAAAACAAGCGTCGAAGCAACAATGACAATGCCAAAGATACGGCGGTCAACGCCGGATTTAGTGGCTCCAAATCCGGTCGGCGGAAGAAGCCATTCAGAAGAAACAAAGACGGTTCATCTAGCCTGGACCGAATACTCGATCGACCTTGCCAGATTCACGGCAACCCCGACAAGCCTGCCAACCATACCAACAGAAGTTGTTGGGTCTTTAAACATGCCGGTAAGTTAAACACCAAATATAAGGGAAAAGGGTCGCCCAGCGAGGACGATGACAGAGAGCCTCGCCCACCGAACACAGGGGGACAGAAGAAATTTCCCCCCGAGGTCAAAACAGTGAACATGATATACGTTAGTCACATCCCCAAAAGGGAGCGCAAGCGCGCATAAAGGGACGTCTATGCGATAGAGCCAGTCGCCCAAAAATTCAATCCATGGTCAACATGTCCGATCACTTTCGATCGCCGAGACCATCCGACCAGTATCCGTCATGGAGGATCGCCCGCGTTGGTCCTCGACCCAATTATCGATGGATTCCACCTCATGAGAGTCCTCATGGATGGAGGCAGCAGTCTTAACCTGCTCTATCAGGACACAGTCCGCAAAATGGGTATTGACTCGTCAATAATCAAGCCCACCAAAACTACCTTTAAATGAGTAATACCCGGTGTAGAGGCCCTCTGCACGGGCTCAATCACATTGGAAGTCGTCTTCGGTTCGCCGAACAACTTTTGAAGCGAAGACTTGATCTTCGACATCGCCCCGTTCCGCAGTGGTTATCATGCATTGCTCGGACGAACCGCGTTCACTCGCTTCAATGCGGTCCCACACTATGCCTATCTAAAACTCAAGATGCCAGGACCACGCGGTGTTATAACAGTCAATGGAAACATGGAGTGTTCCCTCCGTACCAAGGAACACACCGCGGCCCTCGCAGCAGAAGTACAGGGTGGCCTTATGAAGCCAAACCCTAGATCGGTAGTCAAGCCCCTGGACACTATCAAACGAGTCCAGACTAGCCCGCGGAACGCCAATCCAGCTCATCAGGAGCTTGACTAGCAATTCGGCCTCCGTCTCAGTACCAAGCGAATTGCGGCATATGTACCGCGTGTACATAACTACGCACTAAAAATATCATGGGAAAAGATGGAGGCATATCAAAGATAAAGTCCACGATACGGCTCGACCCTACTTGGACCCTCATATCCTCTTTTTCTTATGTTTATTTTTTCAAGTTCCTCACAACCCACATCACTTTTTGATGGTGCCAAGGGCCCTTCTTCCAGGCCCCTTGAAAACCCGATCGTTGATCCTCTCAAACAATCATACATCAAGAGGAAAAGCAGTGCAGCCGTGTGGCAGAGTATCTAAAGGATCTTCAAAGATCACCTTTTTATTTTTTAGGACTTGTACACAGTTTTCCCTGGTGCTCGGCATGTAAAACAGCCTCGATGCTTCTAGCAATATTTGTACAAATACGTTTTGACGTATCAATCAGATTATAATGGAAATAGTTTTTCGCCCAACCTATTCAGGTACTGGCTTATTTCCTAATATATATTCCCTCTTTTTTCGTCCGATTGTCATGTACACCTCGACACGACTTAAATCGCCAGGGGCTCCATTCAGCCACGTACATTTCTTAAAATTAACATAAGTCTGAACACTTTTATAGTACAATTCGGCGTCCCGAATATAGCATTATATGCATCGGCTCAAAATCATGTCTTTGGTCAATAGTTGGGTTGCCCGGCTCCTGTGGTTACTACCTTATGTTCCATTTATTCGTCTAAGGTAGTAATGGGAGAACTACTGCGATTGTGTTTCTGCTTCATCCGGATAAATGCCTCAGTAGAGAACACCGAAAACTGACTGTCATGATGCGGCGAGAGATGGTCAGCTATTCGGTGACTAAGTATAAATCTCTTGTGATTTTTCCCGTGTTATGCGAAGGACCGGTCTTCACTTGGTCAGGCATCTATAGCACCCAAGTTCGGATAATCGAACAAAACCAGGGGCTTCTCCTATAATCCTATTGTCAAACTCCTATGGCTAAGTGAGAGTGATAAAGCCGCATCATCTGATTGCCTGGTTCGCCGCACTAACACCTCCTTCAAGGACCAAGCCATTGGGTTAAGCGTGTTCATGTGTTGTTCCAAACACCCCCGTGCTACCTACGTGGGGCTGAAGCCGACGACTGGCCAACTCTCAAATACCATAAACGGCCGCACAGGAGGTAAATAATTTGAGATGCAATAAACAAAAATATTATACAAAAGCCTTGTTTTCATAATACAAACTTCGGGCAGCACAGATACATTCATTCAAAAATGATGTCCTTTGAACACTGGCCCTCTACAATGTGGGATCCTTCTAGGACTTCGTCAAAATACAGCTCCGGCGTGCGGTCCTCCTTGCCTGTGGGCGGTCCCTCGGTTGCAAGCTTGGTGGCACTCATCTTCGCTCACTGCATCTTTACATGGGCGAAGGCCATCCGGGCACCTTGGATACAAACTGATCACTTTATAGCGTCAAGCCGAGGGCAGGCATTGACCATCCGCTTCACGAGCCCGAAGTAACTACTGGGTATGGGTTCGGCTGGCCAAAGACGGACTATAATATCCTTCATGGCCAATTCAGCCACCCTATGCAGTTCAGTTTGCTGCTTTAGCTGATCACTAAGGGGTATTGGATGCTCTAGCACAAGGTATTGCTGTCGGCGTCAAAGTCGACAGATCTCGGGTAGGGGGTCCCAAACTGTGCATCTAAGGATCAAAGGTAACAAGGAGGGAGGGGACACGATGTTTACCAAGGTTCGGGCCCTCTTAATGGAGGTAATACCCTACTTCCTACTTGATTGACTTTGATGAGTATAGGGGTTACAAGAGTTGATCTACCTCGAGAACGTAATGGCTAAACCCTAGATGTCTAGTCTGTATGATTGTGTTCTTGCCTATGGACTAAGCCCTCCGGTTTATATAGGCACCAGAGGGATCTAGAGTTGTACAGAGTCGGTTACAAAGAAAGGAAGGTACATGATCCGAATGCCAAGCTTGCCATCCACGCAAAGGAGAGTCCCATCCGGACACGTGAGATGGCCTTTTGTCTTGTATCTTCATGGCCCATCAGTCCGGCCCATGTCACACAGGTCGATCGCCCGAGGACCCCTTAGTCCAGGACTCCCTCAATAGCCCCTGAACCAGGCTTTAATGACGATGTATCCGGCGCGTAGATTGTCTTTGGCATTGCAAGGTGGGTTCCTTCTCTGAATACTCCAAACAGTCCTTCACTCATGATAGCCGTATCCGGCTCTGTTTAATAACTTAAATTTCAAGCTGTAAGGGCAACAAATACCCAAAAAGAAAGTAACGTCCATAGGCGATTTTTTCAGCGAGGCGTGAAGTCCTGGCCTTGTTAGTATTCTGAACTGTTTTACAGCCCTCGCTTTCGTGCTTCGAAGCACGGTCACAGGCACGTCTTGTCAAAGCAGGGATCGTGCTCTCCTTATTAAGGGATTATCATTAACAGGGGTTTGGGTAATCCAACCTTGCCGTTCACACGTCCCGTTCGGAATAGGTGAGATTTAAGGCCCCAGAGGGGACGCTTGATATCCATTTCCTTTATAAGAAGACAAAGATCCGCCTTTTTACCTCACACCTTCTTCTTTCTCAGCCTATCCGCCATTCGAGCTCCAGCGCCCAAGTCTCAATCCCTTCCATCGCCACCAAAAACTCCTAGCCATGTCCGGATCTGGAGCGCAGGGCAAGTGGATGGCTTCCTCTGTCATAGAGGAGAACATCAAGGAGCTCCGGGAAGCTGGGTACTTAGCCACTGACATAGTCCACCGGCTCCCCGCCAAAAAGTAGATCATTCCCACTCCGTAGCCTAACGAAAGGTTAGTGTTGATCCCCCATTTCCTTCACAGACTAGGGTTTCCCCTTCATCCTTTTGTCTGCGGTCTCATGTTCTACTATGGGCTAGATTTTCATGATCTAGCCCCAAATTCCTTCCTCAACCTTTCGGTGTTTACCGTCATGTGCGAGGCATTCCTCCGTGTCCCTCCCCACTTTAGCCTATGGCTCAAGGTCTTCAATGTGAAGCCAAAGCTGGTCGAGGGCCAACACGCGGAGGGCGGAGGCGCCATGGTGAGAAAACTCCCCAACGTCACCTGGCCAAAGGGGACTGTCGGTGTCAAAACCGGCGGATCTCGGGTAGGGGGTCCCGAACTGTGCGTCTAGGCGGATGGTAACAGGAGACAAGGGACACGTTGTTTTTACCCAGGTTTGGGCCCTCACGGTGGAGGTAAAACCCTACTCCTGGTTGATTAATATTGATGATATAGGTAGTACAAGAGTAGATCTACCACGAGATCAGAGAGGCTAAACCCTAGAAGCTAGCCTATGGTATGATTCTTGTTCGTCCTACAGACTAAAACTCTCCGGTTTATATAGACACCGGAGAGGGCTAGGGTTACACAGAGTCGATTACAATGGGAGGAGATCTTCATATCGTATCGCCAAGCTTGCCTTCCACGCAAAGGAAAGTTCCATCCGGACATGGGACGGAGTCTTCAATCTTGTATCTTCATAGTACGGGAGTCCGGCCAAAGGTCTTAGTCCGGCCATCCGGACACCCCCTAATCCAGGACTCCCTCAGTAGCCCCTTAACCAGGCTTCAATGACGACGAGTCCGGCACGCAAGTTGTCTTCGGCATTGCAAGGCGGGTTCCTCCTCCGAATATTTCATAGAAGATATTGAACACCAGGGTAGTGTCCGGCTCTGCAAAATAAGTTCCACGCTCCACCGTAGAGAGAATAATATGTGCACCAATCAGATCTACAGACGTACTCCGTGACGTCACGGCCAGGCTTTTACTCGAATCATTTTACTGTTCCACCCCAACGCGCTTAGCGAGGCGGTTTCCTTGGCATGTCTTGTCAAAACAGAGATCGTGTCCCCTTATTCCGGGATTCTCATCAATACGGGCGTGGGTAACCCAACCGTGACTTGGGTATGACTCCCTAATTGAAAGCGAGTCTCAAATGGTTACGGGGAGGGCTCTTGGTATTCACCTCCTTTATAAAGGAACCAAGACCCGGCTCCCTTCTTCTCAAACCAATCAAATCCGCCCCTCGCTTCGAGTTCCAACACCCAAAGCTCTAGTTTTAGGCACTTCAGACTCTTGACGATGTCTGGCTCCGACCTTCAAGGCCGGTGGATGCCTTCCTCCATTACAGAAGAAGATGTGCGAAAGCTGAGAGATGCCAGGTATCTAACCGGCAAAATCTCGCATAGACTGCCTGCTCAAGGGCAAGCTATTCCCGCTCCCCGGCCCGGTGAAAGCGTGGTGTTCGCATCTCATTTCCTTCGGGGGCTAGGTTTCCCGATAGATCCCATCGTGGGGGGCTTATGTTTTACTTCGGGCTGGAGTTCCACAACCTAGCTCCGGAGTCCATCCTCCAGATCTCATCATTCATTGTCGTGTGCGAGGCCTTCCTCCATATCACTCCTCACTTTGGATTGTGGCTAAAAACCTTCAAAGTGGAACCGAAAATGATCGAGGGGCGGCACGCTGAGTGTGGAGGAGCTATAATAAGCAAGATGGACGATGCTCCATGGCCCGAAGGCTCTTTTCAAGAGGAGCTAGGCTTATGGCAATGGGACTGGTTTTACATCACAGCCCCCAGGGGAACCACATGGGTGGCACCACCTACTTTTCGCTCGGGTCCCCCAACACGGCTGGCATCATGGGTTAACGAAGGATTTATCTGGGGGCCGCAAAAAAACGTGCCCTTGCTATAGGGACGTATTCGAGATCTTCTAGAAAGAGATATCAATTTGACCGTAGTGGCGCAAGTCATGGTGATTCGCTGCACACTGCCCTGCAAACGTCGACCTCTCTGCCTGTGGGAGTTTAATCCGGAGGGACCGCGAGTCCTACAACATTTCATGGGAATGACACCCGTGGAGATGTACAAATTGTTCTTCGGATCACAAGCAATGTGTCCGGATTTGTCCGAGGACGCAGGTCTGAGCTGCAATCGCCCGGATGCTAAAGTAAGTAGCCCCGTATTTGGACACACCATCCATATTTTTATCAAAATTACCCTTTAACAGAGTTGTCCTTTGAACAGGAGTGGATAGCAAAGGCAAAGCTTATCAGGTGTCCAACCCGCTGCCCGAGACCGTGCCGAATCCCAGCTGACCAGTGTAACACCCACGATGCAGCTATATCTCCCACGTGTCGAAGCACGACTTAGAGGCATAACCGCATGGTGGTTTTGTCGCAAGAAGGGTCATCTTCACACAATCCCATGTAATGAACAAGAATGGGATAAAGAGAGTTGGCTTACAATCGCCACTTCACACAATACATAAATTAAGATCATACATCATTCAAATACACTCATAGACCGGCTACGGTCAAATTCAAATGAAAAGAAGACAACCCCAAATGCTAGATCCCCGATCGTCCCGTCTGGGCTCCTCTACTGATCATCTGGAAACGATACATAGTAACGACCAAGGGCCTCATCAAATTCCCACTTCAGCTCTGTTGCGCCAACTACGCTGGTATCCTCGGCACCTGCATCTGTTTTGGTAGAATCTGTGAGCCATGGGGACTCGGCAATCTCACACCCGCGAGATCAAGACTATTTAAGCTCATAGGTAGGAAAAGGGGTAATATGGTGGAGCTGCGGCAAGCACTAAGCATATATGGTGGCTAACATACGCAAGTGAGAGCGAGAACAGAAGCAACGCATCGGTCGAGAAGCTGGTAGTGATCAAGAAGTGATCCTGAAACTACTTACGTCAAGCATAACTCAAACCGTGTTCACTTCCCGGACTCCGCCGAGAATAGACCATCACGGCTACACACACTGTTGATGCATTTTAAAGAAGTCAAGTGTCAAGTTATCTACAACCGGACATTAACAAATTCCCATCTACCTCATAACCGCGGGCACGGCTTTCGAAAGATAATATACCCTGCAGGGGTGTCCCAACTTAGCCCATCACAAGCTCTCACGGTCAACGAAGGATATACCTTCTCCCGGGAAGACCCGATCAGTCTCGGAATCCTGGTTCGCAAGACATTTCGACAATGGTAAAACAAGACCAGCAAGACCGCCCGATGCACCGACAAATCCCGATAGGAGCTGCACATATCTCGTTCTCAGGGCACACCGGATGAACACTACGTACAACTAGAACCAACCCTCAAGTTTCCCTGAGGTGGCGCTGCAAGTGGCTCTAGTTCGGACCAACACTCAAAGGAGCACTG
>NC_041385.1:89561138-89563477 GCF_002162155.2 Triticum dicoccoides
GACCCTTGGGCTCGCGAAAACCCAAGGGAAAAAGGCTTAGGTGGCAAATGGTAAAACCAAGGTTGGGCCTTTCTGGAGGAGTTTTATTCAAAGCGAACTGTCAAGGGGGTCCCAAAAATCACCCAACCATGTAAGGAACGCAAAATCAAGGAACATAACACCGGTATGACGGAAACTAGGGCGGCAAGAGTGGAACAAGTCACCAGGCGTAAGGCTGAGCCTTCCACCCTTTACCAAGTATATAAGGTGCATTAATTAAACAGGAGATATTGTGATATCCCAAAATATCCATGTTCCGACTAGGAACAAACTTCATCTTCACCTGCAACTAGCAACGCTATAAGAGGGGCTGAGCAAAAACGGTGACATAGCCAAACAACGGTTGCTAGGATAGGATGGTTAGAGGTTTGACATGGCAATAGGGAGGCATGATAAACAATGGCAGGTAGAGCTAACATAGCGATAGAGCGAGTACTAGCAAGCAAAGATAGAAGTGATATCGAAGGTATGATCATCTTGCCTGCAAGGTTCTCAGAGTTGTCGAATGCTTGATCCTCGTAAGCGTTCTCAACAGGTTCCTCGTGCACGTACTCGTCTCCCGGCTCTACCCAAAGCAAGAACACAAGTAAAAGAACCACAATAAATCACGGTGCAACGCATAAGTAACATGATGCAATACATGTCATGCTATGCGAGATGTGATATGCAATGCATATGCGTGCTTCGGGAGGAAAAAGGATGAACAAGGCATCAACTTGGCAAACCAAGTATGCCTCTGGAAAGATGAGATGATTTCGGTTGAAATCGATATAAGGATCACCGGGAACGGATGCACGGTTTGCAAATGGCAAGCAAAACAAGAATGGCGCAAAGCTGCGATTAACAGCACGATGCTACTTAGCATGCAACAAGAAACTATGCTACATCACCCCAACATAAAAACAAAACATATGACATTGATCTACAGGAGATTCTTAAAAAAAGAGGAACACTGAGCTACGGCTAAATCACATCATAACAGGTTCAAACAAGCATGGTGAAAGTGCAAAAAATATCAGGTTGGTCATGGCATAAACAGCATCGCGAAGCGATGTTCAGAGCAAGTTATCAACATGCTACATGAACTTATAATAGCAAAACAAAACATGGCATAAATCTACTCAAAGCATAGATCAGAAGTCCCTTACTGACCATAAGCCAAAAATGATCAAAAAATATGATGGCACCCATATAAACATAGCAAGTTTCGTTAACAGATTCAGCAAACAGAGCATGGCATTGACATAATTACGAAGGCACCTCCGTGAGCTCGATGCACTCACTATAGAGTATTTCGTGATAAACTAAGCATATATCCATCAAGAAGACATGGCATAGAAGCTATACATGGCAAGAACAACATCATAGCATACACGGATCAACTACAACAACCTTGGCAAAATTGAATAACATGTAAACAGTCTGCCAGGAAACATTTTGAAGCAAAAGTAGAGCATGAAAATTACATGCTAGACTACTCCATAATTTCAAACAGGGGCATGGATGGATAGAGCATAACCATATGTTCAAAACATCCTTAAGTAACTCAAAATATGCATGGATCTCTCTGTAGCATCATGTTTACATGGCATCAAAATATTAGCAGAACAGGGACTAAAATCAGCAATATCACGAAGCCTAGTTTGCATGCTTGTGCTAGTCACCACATTGATCACAAAAATACATGGCAAGTACCTCTGCAAAGAAGACATGGCATAGTTCAACTCACATGTAGGGCTCAAGTTCATAAGATGCACACATCAATCATGGTAAAAATGACAAAAGTGCATGTTCTGATAAGAATCTGAAACTAACATTATGAAGGACTTTCCCAACAGCATTTCGGGCATCAAGATGAGCTCAAATGAAAATGATTCAATGAGCTGAAATGATGTACTCTTCGAGTCGAACATTTCGGTAGGATACACACCCAAAACGGAGCCACGGATGAAAAGTTGTGGGGCGATGAACATGCAACAAAAATTAATGCCAGAAAAGACTTAGACGAATTTCGGGGGAGAAGAATGTCAACCAGAGGGGTGGATCTGGATCCGAGCGCGTGGATCGAGGACGGCCGGTGGCGCAGGGACGCGGCTGCCGGAGTTGAGGACGGAGACGGCTCCGGCGAGGGTCGGGGCGACCGGATCTGGCCGGATCCGGCGCCGGCGGCGTCGGGCGGAGGCGGGGCCGGGCGGCCGGAGGAGAGGAGGCCGGACGACGGCAGCGGGCGGCCGAGCGGCGACCGGGCGGTGGGTGCGGTCTTCGGGTGACGGGGACGGCGGCCGGCGGCGGAGGCGGAG